>NC_089838.1:164436895-164736895 GCF_035609145.1 Eleutherodactylus coqui
GCATCAAGCTCGGACGAGTACGTTCGCTCATCTCTATAAATTATATAAATTACATGCAATAGCCTGCATTTTTTACCTTTTATCCCCCCTGTAGGCTCAATTTGTAATTGTCAGTGGCCCATGATCTAGTGGGTGGAGACTAGCTGCTACAACATCTCCCATACAGTGCACACGTAGAGAATCAGGATCTATTCTTCTCTAGCTCTTTGCAGCAGACAAGCAGAAGCAGCAGACATACTGAGCAGTGTATTAGCAATCAAGTGTATTATATATGCTACAATGCAAATATATAGTAAGTATAGCTGATCAAAAAATACTATCACATAAATCAGACATAATCCCCACAGTCATAGTTCTCCATAAGCTAGTGTCTACAACCATATTGTCCATAATATCGTCCTCAGGGCTCAAAATCACACTAGGCACAGCTATGCTGTCCCAAAAAGCCAGCCATGGTATACTTTAGTACCACATAATGTAAACCATATTGCTCAGAGCTACAGTTTTGTGTCCTCAATCATAGCTCTGAACTCTGCCAACCGTGTTCTGTATTTCTCCACTTCTAGAAGCCACACGTCTGTAGAAAATCAGTGAGCAATGAAAAATGACTTCATCTTCCTGTACACAATTCTGCAGCACTGTATATAAAGACTGGCTTAGGACGTAGAGGGTCTGGTAGTAGTAGTTATTATGGACTCCTACCAGAACAGCTACACTGCTGTCTACCATAGAAAAGCAAAGCAGTCTCTTCTACCTTTCCATCTTAATATGCTACTGGCTGCAGTCATATAACACATCTCTGCCCTAATGAAGCATAGCTAAAATATAGCCAATCAATAAATACTGAGCAAAACAAATAGCAAGTAGACATTTTCCACAGTTACCAGATTGCATATACTCTAACATAAGCTTATAAAGGGACTGAAAATCATTAATCACATTTTTCATATATAGGAAGGTACACTTTAAACTACTGGTATATTTAACCTGTTTACATGGGAAAATTGGAAAAAGCTAGACTAAGGCCTCATGTCCACAGGGAAAATCCGGCCTGCTACGGATTCTCCATGTAGAATCCGTAGCGGGTCCCTCCTGCCCCGCGGACATTAGGCATTAAAATAAGAATAATCTCACCTGCTGCGGGCCGTGCGTGTCTTCCCTTCTTTGCGGCCGGATCTTCTTTCTTCGGCCCGGCACATCCGCCGGGCCGAAGAAAGAAGATCCTGCCGCGAAGGAAGGAAGATCTGCATCGCCTGGAGCAGGTGAGTTTAATTCAGGCGCGGATCCGGACGGCTTCCATAGGCTTCAATAGAAGCCTGCGGGAGCCGTACCCGCGGGAGACCCGCACCTAAATGGAGCATGTCCATTTTTTTTCATGCTCCAGAATTTTTTAAATTCACTTTTATTGACCATCCGCGGGTATTTATCTACCCGCGGGTGGTCAATGCATTCCAATGGGGCGCGGATCCGCTGCAGATTTTAATTCTTCTTTTCCCCGTGGACATGAGGCCTAATAGTTGGTTAACTATATCATTTATTTATCTCTCAGCTTGCCACATATATATATTTATTATACTTTTCATCCACAATTAATTGCTAAATTTCCAATAATTCAGAACTAGAAAATATTGCAGACTTGTTGTTTTCAAACAATCAAATTCTCAGAATCGTACAGGAAGAATTTCTTTTGAACTTAAAAATGTAACCAGTTACTCCAAACAAGAGCCTGTTGACAGGAAGAGAGTAGTGGAAGTAAAGTTGTGAAGCGCAATGAAAACAATGGCATACCATGGAGTAGATGACCTCCTCTAACTTCCTATAATATAGTTATGTAATTCCCTTAATCCCAGAGGAGACTCATAAAGCAAACAGCAGTTTTATTAAAGCACACAGAATCATCACTTTTCCTGTTTTTCTCTAATAAGGTCACCTGGAAAATATATATTCAGCCATTCACGCTTGTTGTTTGCTACCATAATGGATGTTACAAAAGGAACACGGATGTGTAATGCAGAAATGTAGAGCACCTAACAATATTGTGGTGACTAAGGGAATAAAAAGGTGCAAAACAGTTTTTGTAAATTCCCTTTTATGGATTCTTGTTATGAATCAATATAATATTGTGTTTTTTACACAAAGGAATTAACGGATGTGCATTTACAATATACAGAATAATCAGCTCACACAAAATAGCTTCCAGAGTGCCTGTGGGCTTTCTTGTACAGGTAGTGCCAGATACTAATTTCAGAGAAGGAACATCACTCTTGGGTAACACCCAGGGCTTAAACAGATGAATGTGATACTCCGCGTTTTTGATTTTGATCTCAATGGGTTCGTTCTCACATTTTTTTTAGCGAAAAAAAAAAGGCACTGCTGTATCTTGTACATTTGTGCACCAATAGCCCCATAGAGGTCTGCCAATGTGGCTATGCACTGAATGCCGCACGCAGCCGCGATCAACTAATTAGCCATTTAGATCAGGATGGGATGATTCCCCTGCCTGTGTGAATGAGCAGTGCCTGCATGAAACTGCTCCATATATGTGCAGGTATGAGCACAAAATATACTTGTTCACTGTGCAGAAAAAATGCGCAGAAGTGATCGTATTGCGTAACATGCTCGTCTGTCCTCATTATTAGGCCAGTTTCACACAACAGTACAGATAGTCCCCTACTTCCAAACATTCGAGTTATGAACATCGCAAGATACAAACAACCCTGTCCTGCAGTATGACGTAATGCTATGGCATAACATCATACTGTGCAGGGACCCGGCAGGCAGACTATCAAGCCCACTATCTGCACATGGAAATTCTACTGCACAGTCCGGAGCATTTATGCATCCAAAGGGTCATTCGGACTGCCGTAGGCACAAATAAGCTTGGCAGCACGGAACGTTGTTGCGCCTTAATGAGGGGAATGTCTTGCCCTTTGCAGTTCAAATTCTGCGCAGAACACAGGAGTTTGAAAATTAACACGGGAAGACAGGTGCCGTCCGATCTCCCCCGCATGTAGTTTAATGCGATTTGTATGGCTGGGAAAAGGGGTGGTGAAAACAAAACCACTGAAATCCCTTAGAGATCAGTGGTTTCGTTTTATCCCATTATATGATTATCACGGCCGTATAAGGGGACAAAACCACGGTCGTCTGAATCCGCCCTAAAACACAGTCAAAATCAGTGCTATTGGTGCAGATTTTGACTCTAAATCAATTACGTATCCACAGCGGATAAAGCACTCATCTTGTGCCCCGACACCCGGCAGCTTCTAGCGAGCGCTAAGCATCTGGTTAGTTGATACACAAGTGGCATCACTGAAATAATGGCTTGATGCAGCATTTCTAACATATTACAAGCAAATTGTAACTTGTCTGTAATACGCATCCGTAATACAATGTATTATATGGTACGCCATCAGTAGTTCATCAATATTTGATCTGTATTCGTCTCTGTTTATTTTATTTTCTGCTGGATAAATAGTAAATACTGATCAATATTTGCCCAATGGAAAAAAATAGCAATAAGGTGGCAAAAATGAAAAAAAAAAAAGGTGATGCTGCATTTTTAAAAAGTATTGACAACAGGGTTTGAAGTGTGTATAGAGTTGTGTATAGGCTTTCAATATGGCACAAATTTGAAAGGATTGTCCCCCAATAATAATAACTGATCACTGGGCCAACTTCGGGTTTTTTTCAATGAGAAAACTCCTTTAAGACTTCTTTAAAATAGGGGTGGCCGACTTCTTGTAGTTCCCATTGAACAATGGCACATGTGGACCCGATGTCGGTCGTGCAGCACAGTAAGCGAAGACTGGCAGGGAGCTCTGGAGCAGCAATGGAATGGCTGGGGATCTAAGAGCTAAGTACTTTTATTATTTTATACAATTTCCCACCATTCCTTGATCCTGGACAGCCCCTTCAACATCAATAGGGGAAAATATGATGCATTGATAACCACATGTAGTAATACACTGGGTGAACCCCACCTTATGACTTATCTGACATCTGATTTTACAGTACTCTATACTATAAGCTCTTGTAAGACTGATAGAATGATAACATTATACTGACAGTGTCATTTTATGTCCATTATTGCATATCACATTCTAGTTTCAACCACCAATGCTATCAACACTGCATCTACAGTACATCTCCAACCTCTTGCTGCACACATTTCCTATCTTCATTAAGCTTATGTTTGTTTTTCTAGCTAACCAGCCTTCTCATGTGTTTTTCTAGGATTGTTAAATGATGACTATTCTACATTCTTGTGCTTTTTCCTGTTTTTTCACAAAGGATATGGGACCAAAACCTTTTTAGGACACCACATGAACTTTAGTAAAAGTAAACTGATTGTTCTTGTCTACAGTCTTTTAACTTAAAAAGTAAACTATCTCTCTTTATAATATGCAGAAAATACAGTTCACTATGCAGCAGATGGGGTAACCAAAATATACAATATTTATTTAAAACCCAGACTTAAAGTGAACAACCATAATAGGGATTAGGCCGTTTCGGAAGTCCAGCACTGAGGCATCTTACAGGTGACATCACCCGGCCACACAGGACTAATGACATCCCAAAAACCGGTCACACAGGCTTCTAATGTAGAAGCTCCAACACAGGTTAACGGGACCTTATTCATTGGCTGCAGCAGTCACGTGTGTAAACAATCTACGGCACAGCTGCAGCCGATGTAAACAGAGAGTGAAGGATGACAGCAGCGGCAGGGGAGTAGTGTGGCAAGCAAGAAGTAAGTATAGAAGTTTTTGTTTTAAATAACTTATGTGTTCTCCCACTGCTACCAATGTTTAGGGTTCTCAGAAAACTGCTTTAATAAAAGTTTGTTTAGCAAGTAAAGTAACTCATAAACAAGATAAAATGTATTTTCCTGTTTTGCCCAGTGTGCAGAATTTTTACTTCATCCTCTAGAACTGCTTTGCTGTTCTTATTCAATGCCAAATTATAGGTCAGACTTATGCTCCAGGGTACTTATCACCTTAGAGGTTTGGGGGTCCTCCACCACCTACCCATCCTGCCTAGACAGGTTCTTCTAATCAATTTCTAAGAATCACACATGGATGGGGGAACCAGTTTTTCTGTGAGGAGTAAGGGAGTTTTGGCGTCCGAGCGGAGGCTTGCCATCGTGGGGAAGACCATGGGAACTAAGTTGGTTGTTACGGCTGGCTCTGAGATCTTCCCTAACAATGGCGGAAAATGGACCCGCTCGGTCGCGCACAGCGCAGAAACAAGCAGAAGTAAACGGTGGTAGCATTTCCCAACTAATATGTCATGTGATGCCAGTACCTCTTCTTGAGAGATCGGTCACTTGATTTAAATAAAGGAGTCCATAGCCAGAAAGATAGTTTTCTAACTGGAAGTACACGGTTTTTCTTTAGTCACATAATCCAACTTTGATTTTCCAAGCATAAGGTACGTTGACAATCTTAGGGATAACACTTTTGATAATTTTCTTCCAATTCCACTATGTTACACACACACATTCCTAGAAGTCACTTTCCTTCCTAATATCTAGATGTCCTAAGTCTCAGTTATCTGATAGATGATCCCTGGGGGTACGATGCTGACATGGTGGGAAACACAGAACTCTGCCCTTCCTTAATTGCTTGTTACTTCCTCCGACTGTCATAGCAGGAATCATCAACTCCGAGCTTCAGTCAGGCATGTGGTTATCTCCACTGAAGGAAGTTGTTGGCCTGTCTGTCTATGTAACTCCCATAGACTTGAGTGAAGATGGCAATTGTTACAAAGTAGGGTCTTTGCCACTAGCTTACCTCTCTCGGTGACAATGTAACACACTCAGGTCCTCCTCTTGGCAGATGGTGGTTCCTAGTGCCTGCATTGTCCGTGGCTGCTGTCCAGATGGCATGATAGGCACTCCCATCTATCCTCTTAAAGGGCCAGTGTGCACCTATCTCTTGGCCCCTCATCAGTGATTTGTGATCTCTGGGTATATGAGGCATCCTCCCACTGGGAAGAGTGCCTGAGTATCAGGGTCTTTTTAGTCTGTCTCAAGGTGTGCTCTCAAGTTTGGTCTGACTTCACCCTGACCCCAGCACATCAATCTGACTACGTCTTTGTTTACTGTCTGCCCTGAATTCTGTATTAAAACTGTTCTCTATGACCCAACCTCTGGCTTTGTTCCTTGTGCTGTTTGACTACACTCCTATTCACACCCTCAGGTACTGCACCTAGGCCTTAAGTAGCATCAGTCACGACAGTACTGGGATCACTTCTTAAACAACAGCCTCCAGCGAAGCCCAAATCTTAACTGGTGAGGCTACAGAATAAAGACTGGGAAACCACAGGTGTTGTCCCAGGAATTGGCCCAAAGCCATAACTAGTCTGTGGCTCAGTGGATCCACATCCGCTAATCCTGACAGCCACCTCTCCTACACTACATATTGTTGCTATAAAGAACAGGTAGGGTCAGGGTCCAGGAAGTGGGATGTTGGCCCTCACCATGATTTCAATGGGTTCATTCACATAAACGTATTTTGCACACTCCTTTCATTAGGCTAAATAGAATTTTAATCCACAGAATGGGTGTGTCACACTCACGTGTGAACTGGCCCTGTGTGCGCAAAAAGTACAGTACTATGTGCATAAACGTGTACAAATCAACCTCATTGATGCGCAAATACAGTGCGTTTTTGCGCAAAAGCTTGTGTGAAGCTGCGCTAAATACTGTAAGTCTACCTCACCATGACCATTGAGTTACACAGCCAGATAATGCTTTTAAGTGCTCATTCACATGGGCACCTACGGTTTTGGTTCATGAAATACGTAGCGTTTTCATGGACTGAAACTGTGTGTCTTTCCTGCTTACTTCGACCTTTTTATGTATTTTTTGGACACTTATTCATTGCGTTTTTCAAGGAGACCCCATTGATTTCTCCTGCTTTCACGTGTAAATACCTAGAGAATACGCATGATGCGTGCATATTTACACGATCCAATTGACTTTAATGGGCAATTTAATATGAACCAAAATAGGACGTGCTGCAATTTATTTCACGTGCGGCAAATATGTGCATGAAAAAAGCATGTCTGAATACCCCAATACAAATCAGTGGGGTATAAGTTCTCTATACTATGCACATGTGAATGAGGCCTTGTCAGACCATTTATGGTGCCCTCTCTGAGGGTCACCTACTGTAGTGACAGATGCTGATTTATACGTTCTGTCACTGACGTGGCAATATGCTGCTATTTTTTAGAACTTACGGGTTATCCCTTGCAGTACAATGGCAGCACTGTGAGACAGCAGTTCAGTGTATTGATGAGACTTCCCCTGCCCACCTACTGCTAATTCACAGCTTTTTCTGCAAAGTAAGGCCGGCTTCATGTTTGGACCCATTGATGTCACTGGGTTCGTTCACATGCGCATATTTTGGCGCTCGCATTTCGGCTGTGCATAAAAGATAGAACAAGCTCTATATTTCTGCATATTTGCGCACCAAAGGTCCCTGTAGAAGTCAATGAGGAGTGTGCAAATGTCGAATATGTGCGCAATACGCATGGAGATGCGTGAACACATTAGGAACTCATTAGACAAATTAGCCATTTAAATCTGTGTGTGTTTGTGTCCCGCATACAAAAATACATGCACTATGGGTAGAAAAAGTACAGTAAAATAGGCCAACATACGTGCAAAAGAGCCTCGTTCATAGCGCAAAAAAGTTGCACTAAGGCAAGCACAATTGCACTTATGCTCATGTGAAGACGACCTAAAGCAAGTTTCACAAAGTATATTTCAGGTGCATTTATGCGACTGTCCTGGTCCAACCACGGGCCTACTTACCCAAACTTAGAGCATTACAGAGAGGACAGCATAAATGGGCAGACAGGTTGCCTTTAAGAGGGTGCTCTCATCAAGACAACCCCACTATACAACAATACTAGCCTGGTGATCAACTTGTAAGAAATATATAACCTTATTATGTGTGACTTTATTTGTCGCCTTGTGTTTGAATGTTTCCCCTTTTTTTCTTGTCTTGTTTTCGTGAAGCTGCCAACGAACACTTACAGAGCTACTGATTGCTTGGAAACGGCTTCAAGCTGTGCGCAGGAGCCTGGCGTTAGTATGGGGCCAGGCTGAACCTGACACCGGAAGGACAGAGTTGCGGCCCTGATCATTACTTTGTCTTTACAAATGAAGAAATCAGTGCAGATAAACTAATCAGATTATATTGGTTAGTGACCTATTACGTGGTTTTCAGCACATTTTGAAAAATATTCAGAAAGTGGACAACTCCTTTAAGTGCTACGTAACAGGTGGGAACATGGCCTAAGTAATAAATTTGGTTGTAATTATATTATATTGCTTGGGCATAAAAGCAACGCAAAACAATCACTCTAGGCTAATCTAACAAGGCCACCAACTCATTCAGCAGCTGGCATGTGGTCATAATTGCTAAAATTAATTAGCCTAAGGAAACTAGGCCATGTGACCAGAGTATTCTGCATAGCATATGTGCTGGTTGTCATAACAGCATCAATTAGAGAATTTCAGAACTGGTCTGTACTTATGCCTAGGGTTCTACAAATGCAATTTCTGAATAAGAGAGATTAAAATATACAGTATAATTGTGTCTACTGGAAAATCACTACCGCTAGTAGAAGACAAAAAGTACCAAAAAGACCTGCAATAAAACAACCTTAACCCCTTAAAGACACTGCCTTTTTTTACTTCCTTTTCCCAACTTTCATAAATAACTCTTTTACTTTTCTGTCGACGTCGCTGTCTTGGGGCTTGTTTTCTGCAGGACGAGTTGTATTTTTTAACTGGTACTATTTAATGTAGCATATAATGTACTGAAGAGGGGTTTTTTTTCATTACTGAAAAAAATAAAGGAAGTAATAGTAAAAAAAAACTTGTCTCCATATTAATAACAATAAAAAGAAATTAAAGCATATTTAGCATCGCCGCATCCATTAAAGTCTGATCTATTAAAGTTACACTTTATTTATCCCACACAGTAAACATCAGAAAAAAATAAACAACACCAGAATTGCGCAATTTTTGTCTTCCACAGCGATTCTTTCTTGGCTCCAGACTAACAAGCAGAGACCCTGGTAGCTCATCGGCCGGCAGTCTCAGAGCTCACTAAGCGAAGCAGCCAAACTACTCACCTCTTAGTGACTCTTTCAAGCATACCAGGCGACCCTCTGCACGGCTGCTTCTCAAACCTTGCGTCATACCTGCTGGCCTCCTGCCCACTGCCAACTCATCAGCTTTCAGTGCGCCACCACTTCTCCCAATGAACAGGCTTTTTTCAGCTTCTAGCTCACTGCTAACTTCCGAGAGAACAGGCCTCAGGTCTAACTATCTCATAGGCCAACAAAAGTTCTACTAGATACCACACATGGACCATCCACAATTTCCCATTGCTTTTATCTCCTCCTAATTATCCTTCCAGCATACTGGCATCAGCACACACTAGGCTTTACTGGGCCCTTACTGATATCCATATCACTCCTGTAGCTGACAAAAAAAGAAGCCTTGCAATCTGTTGCCTAGATGACCTGCAGCAAAGAGCCATCATAAACTGTATACAGAATAAGACGACAATCACATATACTGTAAATGTGCAAGCAGAAACAAATAAATAAATATAGCACTAAGCAGTCTCATATTGAAATGCAGGTTGTTGCGGATGGGACGGAAATAAGGTGAGTAGAGGCAAAGTTCAATTTTGTAGCCCTCAAAAAAACTTTTTTACTGTACATCCTTACAAGCTTTCACTATATGGCAGGATACCACACTTAAAATGTTGCAGCAACAGGTACAGTTCATAGGAAAATATGTCTTAGGGTGCGTTCACACGAGCGCATAAATGGCGCGTTTTTGCGACCAAACGTATATACGTGACCATCTGAGGCGATGGTTTCGAATGTATTCGTTCACATGGGCGATTTTACGGCACGTAAAAACGGCAACCCGCAGAAAACCGAACATACGCGACCGAAATACATGCCGACGTATATTCGATGGCCGAAAAGATCGTTTGAAAAGTAGGAACAAACGAAAAAACGCTTTCTAGCTCTGGTCATGATCGGCGAAAAACGTTCTTTCCGGCGATTATACGCTGCGCACGTGCGAACGAAAAAACGCCTATGCTCGTGTGAATGCACCCTCAAAGCCACAAAGGCTAACTTATTTACAGCAGCATCATAAAGAGGATGCTAGCAGTGACTAGACAGATCTACTCCCTAGGGGGAATTACCCATTGCAGGAGTGATATAAATAAATAAATCTTGGTATTTGTATAGCGCCAACTTATTCCGCAGCGTATTGAGGTAATTATTATTTATTACCCCCCACCCACCACCACCACCACCACCCCAACAAGCTGGGTTCTCATTTTACCGACCTCAGAAGGATGGAGGGCTGAGTCAAACTTGAGCCGGCTACCTGAATCAAGTGGGGATTGAACTTTCAACCTTCAGGTCATTGGCAAGAGCTCACACTCTGCGCCACACAAGTCTATGACACAGGTAGATGCCCTCTGGTCTCTCTCAAATGGGTTCCAGTGCACCCCAGAATGGGCACGTTGCAGAGAAGCTTCTGCCCGTTCCTGCCTCACAGCTGGCCACACTCACAGAAATTGTCCCAATTCTTCCAGGCTACCGTGAGGCCGCAGGCAAACTCAACCCGCCTTCCATGCAAACCCACTCAAGCCTGGACCGAGGTCTGTTTCTCATTCTTGAGGTCTTCTCACTTATCTGTTGTCATCAGTTATTGGTGGTCTAACTTGGCTGATCTTCTGTTGTCAAATTCAGGTCTTTTCTAATTAGGTGGGGAAATCCGAAACAAAATCTGTGTCAAAATCTGCATCAAATGAGATGCATTTTCCATTGCAGAAAATCTACAGCAACTTTGCCCCATGGGAGTTAGCCTATGTGACCCAGATCTACTCCTATACCGAGACCCTCTGTTATCTGTGTCAAGTGAGAACACATCACGTGAGTTGTAGTGCTGTATAAACTCTTTCTAATAAGAGCATGGATCTGCAAGTCATATGAATTATTTTACTTTTCACTGGTCTCTTGTTCTATGAATATTTTCCTGGTATCCTCATGTGATAAAACAGTGATGATACCGTATGCCTGGAAATACCCTGAAAGTACTGAAGGATGACAAACGATAATAACCTCACAGTATTTAAATATAGTTTTACCGGACTCATAAATAGAATTCTTTAGTGAGCAGTGATTGGAAAAAATGTAGAGCCACAGTTGACGAGTGACAAAGTATATATAGTAGATCACGCACAGTATGAATGTGAGCCATGGCCAATTTGTACTGGAAATCACAATGATATAAAATTACAATGCGTGTCTGGAATGTTGACACCGTTCCCTGAAATTGCTTACTCATGCTGAGTTTCTGGGGAAGCCAGGACATAATGCTCGGTCGTGGTCACATGCTTGCTATTACTACCGGCAACACATTATACTAATCAAATGCCTTAGATGATGCCTTATGTGTTATGTAGTCTGCATACTCAGGATATTACCTGTTCTTTCTCTAGCTCGCCTTCTGTTTCTCACTTCTCAAACATATTTGTAGTGATCTGATTTAATGATGGTAAATGCAGTTTTAGACAAAGCAATGTTGGTGCAAAATTTATGTTTTTTAAAGCCATAAGCCACCTGTAGGCCAGTTTTCTTTTACACATACTGTAGATCATACATTAAGGCCTCATGTCCACGGGTAAAAAAGGATTTTAAATCCGCAGCGTTTTTCCCGCAGCGTGATCTGCGCCCCATAGGGATGCATAGGACACCCACAGGTAGTTAAATACCTGCAGATGTCATTTTCCCGTCAGGCACGGATTGCATCTGCGGGAAAACACCCGCGGCATGCTCCAATTTAGTGGGGGTCTCCCGCTGGGACAGCTCCCGCAGGCTTCTATTGAGGCCTATGGAAGCCGTCCGGATCCGCAGAACACCCGTACCTGAATTTCTGCTCTCCAGCACAGTAGCGCGGGAGAGGAGTTAAAAAAAAGTGGAGTGCCCGGCGCATGCGTGCGGCACGCTGCCCACGTGCCGAGCACATCCGCCGGGCCGAAGAAAGAAGATCCACAGCGTCCGAACAGGTGAGTTTAATCTTATTTTAGCCTCAAGGAGGGACCCGCTGCAGGATTCTCCATGGAGAATTCACGGCGGGCCTGATTTTCCCCGTGGACATGAGGCCTAAAGCTTTCATGCAATTTTTGAAACATTTTTTCAAAACAAAGTCAAGAGTGGAATAAAAAAACACAAAAAAGCCTTTTCCTAAGACCCAATGTCCATGGGCGGATCTGATTTCCGGAATCCGCAAATCAAGACGCCCATAGAAATACATGGGCATCCACAAATGCTTTAAAGTATGCAAATTTGTTTTGCAGACCTTTCGGTCCCGAAAACAAATCGCAGCATACATTTTGCTGCAGATCCTGCACGGACAGCTTCTGTTTAAGTCAATGGAAGCTGTCCGATCCTTGGCCAAACAGGAGTTCAAAAAGATTGTGCTGTGCATGCACACAGCGCACCGGACGGCGCTTCCACACACATCTGCAGTGATAAAGAAAGAAGATCCGGACGGGACGCAGGAAACCCGTACGGGATCCGGACAGATATTTATGTGTCCTCGGCGGTGGTCAGGGTGGGATTCTGCTGCAGGCACCCGCATGCGAAATGCGACCCACCCGTGGACATGAAGCCTAAGGCCAGCATCACAAGGATGTATTTGCGCACAATATGCAGAGAGTAGAACCCATTGATTTCAATGGGCTCGTTCACATTTCCGTATTTTGTGCATGCAAAAAAAACATAGCATGCTCCACTTTTCTCCATAGAAGTCAACTGGGCTGTGCAAATGTGCATGCAATATGCAAGGTGATGCGTAATACGCTGCGTAATTCCACTGGAAAAAGTACACATCTGGAACTGATTAGATGAATTAGCCATTTCAATCAGTGTGGCCCTGTTTTCCGCATGCAAATGAGCATGACCTGTAGGCAAAAAAAGTACAGTAAGTATGCCTGCTTATTATATACACATGGAGCTTTTCCTGTTGTTTACGTTAAACATGGTGCACAAACACAGTGTGTTCTTACCCGTTTTTGCTACTCCTTTTTTTGCTCTACCATGTTGATTACAGGCTTCAATATTAATATACCTTGTCTTTGGCTTATCAGCTCTGATAATAAATGAAGTTACCGCTTAGAGGGTCAGAAGCCTGACCACTCATATGATCTATTTTACTGTGCCACATCAGAGCTTGCAAAGATATGTGATGTGCTTGTAACATTGGATTTGGTTTGGTAACTTCTCTCATAAGGGTTGCCCTTTAAAAATGAAGACAACTACATAGTGTACTCAATAAAATCCACTAGTGAACATTACTAAACACAATTGCAAGTACAATGGCATTACCATTACTCATAGGGGCAATAGGCTTCTCTGCCCTGAGTTCATGCTGCTTGTGGTTCAGGCAGCATGAACTTGATCCTTTTGGGTGAAAGGATGTATAACCAAAAATGCAGAGTTGTTGGGGTGCTGCAGATGTCATATAGTTGTCTTGCTGCTGCTAAATAAGAAAGGAATTGTAAATGTGATATTTATGATGCACGTGAGGACGCAACAAGCACCTGATGTTTCAGAGAAGTGATATGTAGCACATTTAGAACTGAAGCAAATTGGTATGCTTGATGTCAGTGATTAGAGATGAGTGAGCACCAAAATGCTCGGGTGCTCGTTACTCGGGACGAAATTACCGCAATGCTCGAGGGTTCGTTTCGAGTAACGAACCCCATTGAAGTCAATGGGCGACCCGAGCATTTTTGTATATCGCCGATGCTCGCTAAGGTTTTCATTTGTGAAAATCTGGGCAATTCAAGAAAGTGATGGGAACGGCACAGCAACGGATAGGGCAGGCGAGGGGCTACATGTTGGGCTGCATCTCAAGTTCCTAGGTCCCACTATTAAGCCACAATAGCGGCAAGAGTGGGCCCACCCCTCCCAACAACTTTTACTTCTGAAAAGCCCTCATTAGCAATGCATACCTTAGCTAAGCACCACACTACCTCCAACAAAGCACAATCACTGCCTGCATGACACTCCGCTGCCACTTCTCCTGGGTTACATGCTGCCCAACCCCCCTGCACGACCCAGTGTCCACAGCGCACACCAAAGTGTCCCTGCGCAGCCTTCAGCTGCACTCATGCCACACCACCCTCATGTCTATTTATAAGTGCGTCTGCCATGAGATGGAACCGCAGGCACACACTGCAGAGGGTTGGCACGGCTAGGGAGCGACCCTCTTTAAAAGGGGCGGGGCGATAGCCCACAATGCTGTACAGAAGCAATGAGAAATATAATCCTGTGCCACCGCCATCAGGAGCTGCACACGTGGGCATAGCAATGGGGAACCTATGTGCCACACACTATTCATTCTGTCAAGGTGTCTGCATGCCCCAGTCAGACCGCGGTTTTTTATAAATAGCCACAGGCAGGTACAACTCCGCAATGGGAATTCCGTGTGCACCCACAGCATGGGTGGCTCCCTGGAACCCACCGGCTGTACATAAATGTATCCCATTGCAGTGCCCATCACAGCTGAGGTAACGTCCGATTAAATGCAGGTGGGCTTCGACCCACACTGCATGCCCCAGTCAGACTGGGGTTCTTTAGAAGTGGACACATGCAGTTACAACTCCCTGTGGACCCACAGCATGGGTGGGTGCCAGGAAGCCACCGGCAGTACATAAATATATCCCATTGCATTGCCCATCACAGCTGATGTAACGTCAGCTTTAATGCAGGTCGGCAAAAAATTAATTGGATTACACTGTAGGCGAGGGCCCCAAAAAATTGGTGTACCAACAGTACTAATGTACCTCAGAAAAATTGCCCATGCCCAACCAAGAGGGCAGGTGAAACCCATTAATCGCTTTGGTTAATGTGGCTTAATTGGTAACTAGGCCTGGAGGCAGCCCAGTTAAAATAAAAATTGGTTGAGGTGAAAGTTTCAACGCTTTAATGAGCATTGAAACATATAAAAATTGTTTACAAAAATTATATGACTGAGCCTTGTGGGCCTAAGAAAAATTGCCCGTTCGGCATGATTACGTGAGGTTTCAGGAGGAGGAGCAGGAGGAGGAGGATGAATAGAATACACAGATTGATGAAGCAAAAAGGTCCCCGTTTTTGATGGTGATAGAGAACGATGCTTTCATCCGCGGATGCAGCCTACGTATTGCTTAGGTATCGCTGCTGTCCGCTGGTGGAGAAGAAAAGTCTGGGGAAATCCAGGCTTTGTTCATCTTGATGAGTGTAAGCCTGTCGGCACTGTCGGTTGACAGGCGGGTACGCTTATCCGTGATGATTCCCCCAGCCGCACTAAACACCCTCTCTGACAAGACACTAGCCGCAGGACAAGCAAGCACCTCCAGGGCATACAGCGCTAGTTCAGGCCACGTGTCCAGCTTCGACACCCAGTAGTTGTAGGGGGCAGAGGCGTCACGGAGGACGGTCGTGCGATCGGCTACGTACTCCCTCACCATCCTTTTACAGTGCTCCCGCCAACTCAGCCTTGACTGGGGAGCGGTGACACAGTCTTGCTGGGGAGCCATAAAGCTGGCAAAGGCCTTGGAGAATGTTCCCCTGCCTGCGCTGTACATGCTGCCTGATCTCTGCGCCTCCCCTGCTACCTGGCCCTCGGAACTGCACCTTCTGCCACTAGCGCTGTCGGATGGGAATGTTACCATCAGTTTGTCCGCCAGGGTCCTGTGGTATAGCATCACTCTCGAACCCCTTTCCTCTTCGGGTATGAGAGTGGAAAGGTTCTCCTTATACCGTGGGTCGAGCAGTGTGTACACCCAGTAATCCGTAGTGGCCAGAATGCGTGTAACGCGAGGGTCACGAGAAAGGCATCCTAACATGAAGTCAGCCATGTGTGCCAGGGTACCTGTACGCAACACATGGCTGTCCTCACTAGGAAGATCACTTTCAGGATCCTCCTCCTCCTCCTCCGGCCATACACGCTGAAAAGATGACAGGCAAGCAGCATGGGTACCCTCAGGAGTGGGCCAAGCTGTCTCTTCCCCCTCCTCCTCATGCTCCTCCCCCTCCTCCTCAACGCGCTGAGATATAGACATGAGGGTGCTCTGACTATCCAGCGACATACTGTCTTCCCTCGTCTCCGTTTCCAAGCGCAAAGCGTCTGCCTTTATGCTTTGCAGGGAACTTCTCAAGAGGCATAGCAGAGGAATGGTGACGCTAATGATTGCAGCATCCCCGCTCACCATCTGGGTAGACTCCTCAAAGTTTCCAAGGACCTGGCAGATGGCTGCCAACTAGGCCCACTCTTCTGTAAAGAATTGAGGAGGCTGACTCCCACTACGCCGCCCATGTTGGAGTTGGTATTCCACTATAGCTCTACGCTGCTCATAGAGTCTGGCCAACATGTGGAGCGTAGAGTTCCACCGTGTGGGCACGTCGCACAGCAGTCGGTGCACTGGCAGATTAAACCGATGTTGCAGGGTCCGCAGGGTGGCAGCGTCCGTCTTGGACTTGCGGAAATGTGCGCTGACCCGACGCACCTTTCCGAGCAGGTATGACAAGTGTGGGTAGCTTTTCAGAAAGCGCTGAACCACCAAATTAAAGACATGGGCCAGGCATGGCACGTGCGTGAGGCTGCCGAGCTGCAGAGCCGCCACCAGGTTACGGCCGTTGTCACACACGACCATGCCCGGTTGGAGGCTCAGCGGCGCAAGCCAGCGGTCGGTCTGCTCTGTCAGACCCTGCAGCAGTTCGTGGGCTGTGTGCCTCTTCTCTCCTAAGCTGAGTAGTTTCAGCACGGCCTGCTGACGCTTGCCCACCGCTGTGCTGCCACGCTGCGCGACACCGACTGCTGGCGACGTGCTGCTGCTGCTGACACATCTTGATTGCGAGACAGAGGTTGCGTTGGAGGAGGAGGAGGAGGAGGGTGGTTTAGTGGAGGAAGCATACACCGCCGCAGATACCAGCACTGAGCTGGAGCCCGCAATTCTGGGGGTGGGTGGGACGTGAGCGGTCCCAGGCTCTGACTCTGTCCCAGCCTCCACTAAATTCACCCAATGTGCCGTCAGGGAGATATAGTGGCCCTGCCCGCCTGTGCTTGTCCACGTGTCCGTTGTTAAGTGGACCTTGGCAGTAACCGCGTTGGTGAGGGCGCGTACAATGTTGCGGGAGACGTGGTCATGCAGGACTGGGACGGCACATCGGGAAAAGTAGTGGCGACTGGGAACCGAGTAGCGCGGGGCCAACGCCGCCATAATGCTTTTGAAAACCTCCGTTTCCACAAGCCTATACGGCAGCATCTCCAGGCTGATCAATTTGGCTATGTGCACGTTTAACGCTTGAGCGTGCGGGTGCGTGGCGGCGTACTTGCGCTTGCGCTCAAACAGTTGCGCTAGCGACGTCTGGACGCTGCGCTGAGAGACATTGCTGGATGGGGCCGAGGACAGCGGAGGTGAGGGTGTGGATGCAGGCCGGTTGGCACTCGTGCCTGTGTCCTCAGAGGGGGGTTGGATCTCAGTGGCAGGTTGGGGCACAGTGGGAGAGGCAGTGGTGCAAACCGGAGGCGGTGAACGGCCTTCGTCCCACCTTGTGGGGTGCTTGGCCATCGTATGCCTGCGCATGCTGGTGGTGGTGGCTCCCTAGCTGATTTTGGCGCGACAAAGGTTGCACACCACTGTTCGTCGGTCGTCAGGCGTCTCTGTGAAAAACTGCCACACCGTAGAGCACCTTGTCCTCTGCAGGGTGGCATGGCGCAAGGGGGCGCTTTGGGAAACAGTTGGTGGATTATTCGGTCTGGCCCTGCCTCTACCCCTGGCCACCGCACTGGCTCGGCCTGTGCCCACACCCTGACTTGGGCCTCCGCGTCCTCGCCCGCGTCCACGTTCTCTAGGCCTACCCCTACCCCTCAGCATGCTGTATTACCAGTAGTGCAGAAACAGAACGCTGTAATTAAATGTGCCGCTTATTGGCCTGTGGTTGGAGGCTGACTTCGCTTACAGAACGCACAGCAGAGCCAGGAAAGAATTTTGCGCAAGCCTGCTGTAACACTTAGCTGGCTGCGTATGAATTAGGACAACTACCCCCAGCAGAGACCCTGTACACTGAGGACGGTCACAGGCAGCCCAAATAGATTTTTTTCCCCAAATGTTTTTGGAAAGGCCCACTGCCTATATACACTAAATATGTCTTCTGTCCCTGCCTCACCACTACTGGCCCTGGACAATGTAAAATTACTGCAGGACGCAATGCTCTGCACGGCCGATATACAGAAAAAAAAAAAAGTGCAACACTGCAAAAAGCAGCCTCCACACTACTGCACACGGTTAGATGTGGCCCTAAGAAGGACCGTTGGGGTTCTTGAAGCCTAAAATAACTCCTAACGCTCTCCCTATAGCAGCTCCGGCACCAGCAGCACTTTCCCTGAACTATGTCAGAATGCATCTGTGGCGAGCCGCGGGAGGGGCCGATTTATATACTCGGGTGACACCTGATCTCGCCAGCCACTCACTGCAGGGGGGGTGGTATAGGGCTTGAACGTCGCAGGGGGAAGTTGTAATGCCTTCCCTGTCTTTCTATTGGCCAGAAAAGCGCGCTAACGTCTCAGAGATGAAAGTGAAAGTAACTCGAACATCGCGTGGTACTCGTCTCGAGTAACGAGCATCTTGAACACGCTAATACTCGAACGAGTATCAAGCTCGGACGAGTACGTTCGCTCATCTCTATCAGTGATCTCTGTGTGATCTCCATCTCAGTGTGTGGCACCACCATAACTCCCAGACAGCACCCCCGCTGCCTTGGGGTTATATTTGACTCTGATCTATCATTTACCCCCTACATCCAATCTCTCGCCTGAACATGTCAGCTGCACCTCAAGAACATTGCAAGAATCCGCCCTTTTCTCACCGTGGAAACGCTAAAAATGCTCACTGTTGCCCTTATCCACTTTCGGCTTGATTATTGCAACTCGCTGTTGATCGGCCTCCCCGGCACCAGACTCTACCCTCTCTAATCTATCCTGAATGCGGCAGCCAGGCTCATCTTCCTGTCCAGCCGCTACTCGGGTGCCTCTGCCCTGTGCCGGTCACTGCACTGGCTTCCCCGTCAATTACAGAATACAATTCAAACTCACCACCTTCACCTATAAGGCTCTCCACAGCACTGGGCTGCCCTACATTGCCTCCGTCATCTCAACCCACTGCCCAGTCCGCACCCTCCGCCGCGCTAATGAAATCAGACTGAGGGCCACTTTAATTTCAACCTCTCATTTCTGCCTCTAAGACTTCTCCAGAGCAGCGCCAGTCCTCTGGAATGTGCTACCCAAAACTATCCACGCAATCCTTGACTCACAAAATTTCAGGCGTACTCTAAAAACAGACCTCTTCAAGGAGGCATACCATATCTCCTAAACCAAACCCCTCTGTACCCCACCTGATAACATGCTCCCTGACCTACTGACTGCAATCCCTGCTAGCCACCATCAACCGCCCCCTGCAGTCACAGATTCAGCCACCACACGGCTTAATGTCTGACCATTGTTTATGTGTATAGCATGCCACACTCTTCGCCTCGCCATATCGTGCACATCTCTAGTTCTCTTACGTTTTGTATCACCATACTGTCTGTAGTATGTAAGCTCGTTGGAGCAGAACCATCACCCCTACTGTTTCCATCAACTGATTACTACATATAAT
Organism: Eleutherodactylus coqui; assembly: GCF_035609145.1. Lineage (NCBI taxonomy): Eukaryota > Metazoa > Chordata > Amphibia > Anura > Eleutherodactylidae > Eleutherodactylus > Eleutherodactylus coqui. The sequence goes on from NC_089838.1 coordinate 164,456,656, forward strand.
GTGGTTTTTGTATTTTTGTACTTTTGTCTTTCTGTATCCCCCTGTTTTTGTAATCGCTGCGGAATATGTTGGTGGTATATAAATAAAGATTATTATTAATATTATCTCTGTTGTCTTGTGCATGAAGATGCAGCTCCTACAAGGCGGCATGGGTCTAGGCTTCAGTGAGTAGAGTTGGCATCGGGCAAGTGAAGTAAACACACAAAACGGTCATGGGACTTGTTGCAGCCCAGTTCGAGAGGACTGTAATAGAGGTGTGCCTAAGTGTTATACCTAATATATTATAAGGCTGGGTGATGTTTTAGGCAATGTTCAAGTATAAAGTGCCCACCTCTGGAGTGTTAACATTTACCCTTTACTTTTGTTCAGTAAAGTTCAATTCTGATAAAAAGGTGCTGCATCCACCTCTGACTGTCACCGTTGTGCCATGTAACACCAACCAACCTACTTCAATCCATCCATCCAACCATCCATCCATCCATATATGGTGTATGTATATACAAGCAGGTGCTGAACAGAATTTTCAAGCCTTCCAAGTCTGGCTGTGAAGTGACCGTGCTTTTCTCTTGACTTTTCTTCTGGAGTATCTCGACATTTTCTTTTCATTGAAGTTTACAGTGCAGAACAACTCCGCATTGGATCTATTTGTTATAGCTGTCAGGAAAATGAGTATAGTGTAATAGAATACAGTTTATAGGGCAGTGTGACCACACAGGATTGTGGCAGCTCTCCAGGGTTACACAAACAGCAAGTGAGAAAGCTTTTTTACTAAAACACAACGCGAGTTAGAATTACTAACATTGTAACGCACATTACACAATAGCGTCTAACGTGTTACCTGGGATCTTACAAAACAAAACATTGGCTGTTAATTAATGTAAGTCTATTTTATCTTTAGGAGAATGATTCTGCATTTACAGTACTGCAATTAGGACTCACATGGGCGTATGTGTCCTGCACACTAGGGATTAAACACATGGGCGTGTTTTTATCCCGTTATGCGACCATGATAATCACGGCCATGTAATGGAACAAAACAAAATCATTGATTTCAATGGTTTAATTTCTACTATTGGGATTCTCGCGTGTAGTATTAAAAGATAGGACTACTGCATATTTTGAGCCCACAGTTTTTGAATGAATCTAAGCAAAGCAGAAGGAAAAAAAATCACGATTTTCATTTTTTTGGCAATTGTGTCATTTCAAAAATAGTTTTTTTTGTACAGCACACATATAAATGAAGACTTACACCCGAAAATGTGTTTCCTGTTTGTCCTGTGTTCAGAGGCATACCCATTGTGGCCCTAATGTTATGTCTGTATGCACAACGGGGCCCAAACCGAAAGGAGCATTAGATAACGGTGATCAAGTGATCGGAAACCACATACCATGAAACTCGGTGACATCTCCCTGCTCTTGGCTACTCATGCTAGCTGGAAGCAGGGATATTTCAAATCTACTGGGACGATCCTGTCTTCTGCGCATGCGTTGCCATTTTTTCTTTGGTGCATGCGCAAAAGACGGCAGCAGGTCCTTTCGGGACCAGGTTGCAGCGGGACATCACAGAGGATGAAGGTGAGTAATTTCAGCTCCCCTTATGGATCCAATCCATGAGGGGAACTGAAACTTTAACTTTATTTAACTTTTTAAAAACTTTTTGATGATCGCCGTTATCCAATGGATAACAGCGACCATGGGCCTGAGGACCACTCACCGCGGTCCCTGGTGACATCTCCTGCCTCCCGGGTGCCTTCAGTAGCTGGGAGTCAGGAGATTTCAAATCTCTCGGGCCAATCCCGTCTCCTGCACATTCGTCGCCATTTTTCCTTTGGCGCGCATGTGCAGAAGACAGCAGCAGGTCCTTTCAGGACCAGATAACTGCTGTAGATCATGTAGGATGGAGGTGAATAGTTTCAGCTCCTCTCATGGATCTGATCTGTAAGGGGAGCTGAAACTTTAACATTATTTGCCTTTTTATTTACTTTCATGCGATCACCATTATCCATTGGTTAACGGCGATCGCACGATGGGGGGTTGCATTTCGCAGCCCTTCATGACAACTCCAGGTTGTCGACTACCTCTGGCAGCAAATAGCAGAGAGCTGTCATGCTCACAGCCCCTGCGGCTTTAATCCACAGGGCTGGCGTGTTTTTACGACCCTATAAATTAAAACCCAGCCAGCCAGGATGTAAAAAGATTTTAATAGGCTGGTCACTAAGGGGTTAGGCACCATTAGATTACATCAGGGTTGGGATTCACATTTTTATGCACTTTAGTACATGCAAAGTAGCATACAACAGAAAATTCTCCCTAAACTAATAATTAAATGAACAAACTAGAACAGCAGAACTAAGCTACTAACATAACTAAAGCCCTAGAACCAAGCTCATAACAAACATACAGGACCAGAACTAAGCACATAACACATACAGGTTTGGCAATGATTTTGATGTGTGGAGAGGCATATGAGGGTAGGTGAGCTACATCAGGAGCAGTGAAACATTTGGTGGGTGGAGTGGCACCTGGGGGTGGTTGGGCTACATCAGTGATGGTGAGGTGTTTGATGTGTAGGGAAGCACCTGTAGGGAGCTGCATTAGGGTCAATGAGGTGATGTCAGAGACACTGAGGCAGTGACAAAAACAGCATGCCATTAGGAAGGGGACAACATTTTTATTTTTTAAATCATAAGGTACCAAGTAGTGGTGTACAGGGATGCAATGAGTCTACTGGTTTCTGTATATCTACCAAGAATAGCACAGATGTTTATCAACCAACTTATCCAAGGAGTCTGCCTGACGGGACAAGTTGTTCTATACTATGTTGGAAACCTCTCAAGACTGCGACACAATATTTTGACTGTGCAGTAGCAAAATTCCACTGCCAGAGTTGGAGAAGAAGCACAAAACACCGGTTTTCCCAAAATCCAAAGTGCATCAAATTCTGAAGAGGAACAATCTTTATCCGTATCATAAAACCCTGTAGTAACTTTATCTTAGAGATGTGGAGCTTCGCATTATTTACTGTGACTGGCTCTTATGGAAGACAGAACATGATCCAGATTTTACAACCTTCATCATATGGACTGATAAGTCTAAATTCAACATGCATAGTCAACAAAGTTGAATTATACAGAAAATTCAAAGCTTTACTACTCTGAAATCTGTGACAAAAACACACCATTTGGTGTGCTTTTTGCTGCTACAGATTTTATGCAGACTCTGTGGATTTTCCATTGTGAAAAATCCATGTCAATCATTTCCTTATTCACATATCCTTAGGGTTCCTGACAGGCTGCATGGAGTTTGGCTTGGGTCTCAAATGTTGCTCCTTTTCCAGCATGGGACTGAAAATGCTGACTGGTAATTAGAATCATAGACTGGTAGAGTTGGAAGGGACCTCCAGGGTCATCGGGTCCAGCCCCCTGCTCAGTGCAGGATTCCCTAAATACTGCCCAGCCTTTGTTTGAACACTTCCGCTGAAGGAGAACTCACCACCTCCTGTGGTAACCTGTTCCACTCATTGATCGCCCTCACTGTCAGAAAGTTTTTCTAATATCTAATCTGTGGTCTCCTTCCTTTCAGTTTCATCCCATTGCTTCTAGTCTTTCCTTGTGCAAATGAGAATAGGGCTGATCTCTCTGCACTGTGACAGCCCTTGAGCCCTAGACAGCTACTAAGTCTCCTCTCAGCCTTCTTTTTTGCAAGCTAAAAATTCCCAGATCCTTTAACCGTTCCTCATAGGGCATAATTTGCAGACAGCTAACCCTTTCGGTAACTCTTCTCTGAACTTGCTCCAGTTTTCTATGTCTTTTTTAAAGTGGGGTGCCCAGAACTGGAGACAGAGTTCCAGATGAGGTCTGACTAAGGAAGAGTAGAGGGGAATAATTACCTCATGTGATCTAGACTCTATGCTTCTCTTAATACATCCAAGAATTGTGTTTGCCTTTTTTGCTGCTGCATCACACTGTTGATTCATATTCAGTCTATGATCTATTAGCATACCCAAGTCTTCTTCACATGTGCTACTGCTCAGCCCTATTCCGCCCATTCTGTATGTGCTTATTTATTTTTCTTGCCCAGATGTAGGACTTTGCATTTCTCCTTGTTAAAAACCATTCTGTTAGTTGACACACACTGTTCAAGCTTTTCTAGATCTTTTTTAATACTTTCTCTCTCTTCTCTAGTGCTTTGTGTCATCTGCAAATTTGATCAGTTTCCCCTCAATTCCTTCCTCTAGATCATTTATAAAAAATGTTGAGCGACACTGGGCCCAGGACAGAGTTTTGTGGTACCTCATTGACACATTCGTGCAATTGGATGTGTAGACATTTATGGCTACTCTTTAAGTACAATCACTCAGGCAGTTGTGAATCCAACTAACGGTCAATCCCATATTTGGTCATTTTTTCAATAAGTATGGTATGAGATACTCTGTCAAATGCTTTACTAAAGTCAAGATATACTGTATCCACCGCATTTTCCTGATCAACCCACTTTGTGATTCTGTCATGGAAGGAAATTGGAGAATAGACTCACATGACTTGTTTTTTACAAACCTATGTTGGCTCTGTTTTTTTTACTCCATTCTCATCCAAATATCTACAGTTTCTGCAGACCACATTATATTCTTCTTTAGATACTCCCCCCTCTTTCCATTTGATAAACACATTTTCTTCCTTTTTAGTACATGTTTAAGTTCTGTGTTCATCCATCCTGGTCTCTTTAAATGTTTCCCATTCTTCCTGTTTTTAGGGATTGTTAATGATTGTGCTTTGAGAATCTAATTTCGCAATATTTCCCAACCTTCTTGGACATTTCCATCCTTGAGAACATCCAGCCATTAGATCCTTCCTACCCTCTTCCTGAGTCCATTAAAATCTGCATTTCTGAATTACAACCTTGAGGTCTGAGTTTTCTCAGGTCTTCCTCATCTTGTTAAGCAAAATTAGAATCATTACTATCTCCTAAGGTGCCAGTCACCCTTACTTCCTTAGCCATTTCCTCCCTTTTGGTAAGAATTAGGTACAAGATAGCAGATCCCCTTGTTTTATCTTCTACCTTTTAAATAAAGTTGTCAGCAAGAGCAGATAAGAATTTGTTGGATTCATTACTTTTACCTGAGAGAGATTCCCAACAAATGTCTGGATAGTTAAAATCTCCCATGATCACTATGTCATACTTTTTTGAGAACTTGGCCATCTGATGTAGAAAGAGTTCATCAATATCTTCAGTTTGTCCAGGCGGCCTATAGTAAATGCCTACAATGCTGTCCTTTCTGTTGTTCTCTCCTTGCATCCTTACCCAGTTTCTACAGATTTTCTGAAGCTTGAATCTCAGTGGAGATGAATGCTTTCCTAACATAAAACTCAATACCGCCTCCCTTTTTATTAAGTCTGTTTCTTATATATATGTTGTATCCTTCAAGCCTTGTATTCCAATCATGTGTTTTATCCCACCAAGCGTCCATGATGCCTATGACATCATATTTCTCTTTTTGTATTAGCTCCAATTCTCCTGGTTTGTTTCCCAAGCTCTGTGCATTTGTGTAAAAACATTTTAGTTTGTAATCGGTGTCTCTTACCTCTCTTCTTTCCTTATGATTTTTTTTCCTCTGTTCTTTCTTTCCACTTCTAATAGCGAGGTTCTCAAATGTATTCAGTAGCTGTATATTTTTACCTGGTTTTTCATTTCCCTTCCCATATTGTTTTAATGTAAAGCTCTCCTGATGAGTGTAGCAAGGCAAAAGTCTAAGTGTGCTGTCATACATACAAGAATATTCTGCAACATGCAGTGGAATATTCTTCTGCAGGAATCTGCACCAAAATCTGTATGTCTAAAATACAGATTTCGATGTGGATTATGGCAGAATTGTCCTTTTGCAAATCCGTTGTAAAATCCACATTACAAGTGCAGATTTTATTGCAGAATTTTCTGAGCTGCAGAATATTCTGCTGTGTGGCATAATATTCAAGTACATTTAAAGGCACCCTAACTCTGCAGAGGCCCAAAAAGAACATTTCATTGGTCACTTTCCATAATAATGAGGTAGAACCTATAGGTAACTCAATATCATTCCCATCGTTGCATTGTTAGGTCACTAGAAGTTAGCACAACATTGGCATGCAGATTAATCTGCCATATTACATTGGTTTCTAACATTAAAAAAAAATCATTTTTAATCAGTAATATAGAGTAGAGTACCGTGTTTCTCTAATTCTTTGTAGCCATAAGTGGCAATACTTCTAAATTGTTAAAAACAATCTGCAAACATTAACATTTTAGCAGCTTCATTTTCACAATCAAGTAAATGTCAAACATGTTCTTTCTCATTTCCCCTGTAAGTGGAATAGGCTGTGCTCATTGTAGTGGATGGAACAGAAAGAACACAGTGTAGGCAGGCACATTACACTTAAGACAACTTGCTTTGATCTCCTTCCTAAGAATTAAGCAAAGAGCATTGTGACATTTCCCAAGAAGGCACAATGCTTTAAAGAGAACAGTATAGTAACGACTTGTATCTTATAAAATACATTACAGTGACACTTAAGGATTCATAGGGGTGACAGTGTTCTGGACATATTCAAATATATTTGCTATCATTAACCCCTCAAGGATACGACCTATTATGGTCATAAGGATGCAACAATTTCACCAAATACGTTTTTTTTAAATAAAAAATAGGGGAAAGGGTGCAAAAAAGTTTTCTTTTGTTATTTACATGTTTGGTTTCTTTTACCTTTTTTTTCTCTTTTAATTTTTTATGTCTCTGCAGGGAACTTGAACCATAAAAGCTACTTCTGTACTGCAATGCAGTATAGCTCACAATAGCAATCACAGGCCATGGCAGGCCTGGACACCAGTTTAAGGTATCCGGTTGCCATGGCAACCCATCGGCCCTCCACGATTACATTACAGATTGCCAATAACATTACAGAGGGAGCACGCTTCCTACGTAAACTCTGTACATGTCGCAATGTACATTGATCACAGCATGCAAGGGGTTAAGAGTGGCGATCGGGTTCTCATCAATCCCTGCTGTTGCAGAGGGAGGCTGGCTATCAGTCACAGTGGGCTCCTGCTTTCGGATGACGCAAGCTCCCTTCTGTGCCATCCACAGGACATAAGTTTACGTCCTGTAGCATTAAGTTTCCTCGGACAGGATGTAAACTTGCGTCCTATGGCATTAGGGGTTAACCTTTGTAAGGATAGAGGGATTTCATACACAAAAGGTATATATGCTGATAAAGATTTAACGGGAACCTGTCAAGTATTTCATGCTGAGGGCATCATAAAGCAGTGACAGACACACTGATTCCAGCAATCTGTCACTTACAGGAACATGTTTAGTAGATTTTATGCACTCGCAGTGCATATAAAAAGCCTACACATCCCTTCTAAAATGCCGTGTTTTTGTTATGTTAATAAATACGACCGCCTATAACACCACCAATTATCTGTACAAGTTCATTAAAAAACAAAGTAAAATCTTTTAGGGTGGAAAAAAAAAACAAAAAACTAAAATATTGTGGTTGCATAAATATGTACACCCTAAAATTAATACTTTGTTGATGTTCTCTTTTACTTTATAAGAGCATTCAGTCTTTTTGAGTAGGTGTCTATCAGTATGGCACATCTTGATTTGGCAATCTTTGCCCATTCTTCCTTGCAAAAGTCAGATAGGCTAACAGCAGAGATCTTTCTGCCGGCTCCTGCTCCCAAGCGGCGGCTCCCGCGGTGGGTCTCCACTGCAGAATATCGCAACACCTGTGGACAGGGGGCCTAAAGGGATATTTTGGGATGTTTACCCCTTGTACTATTGATTAATTAACTGAAGGATAGGTATAAGGAGTAAAAGTCCTGAAGTTCTAGAACAATCCATTACCCTTTAACAAGTGATAATGCTGATAGAATACTATGTGTACTGGGCTCAGTGACTGAATATTGCTCAAGAATATATTAGTCCCATTAATACATTATCCATCTTTGTCTGCTCCCTCCTCCTCTTCCTTCTCTTCCTCCACTTCTTCAAACCACCTTACAATACCCTCCACATCTGCACAGATATCTATATGTGACAAAATCTGGTCTCCAAACAGCGGTGCCTGCGGTAAATGCTAAAATGCTGACCTAAAACTCATATGTCTAGGGAAGTGCAGCCACATGGCTGAAGAGCTGTTGATGGTGCTGCAGGCCCAGGCTGATATGTGGTTGACCTCACACTATCTGAAACCAGGCAAGGTTGTGTGTGATAATGGGACAAACCTGTGGGCAGCCCTTTGCCTCGTGTACATGTACTTTGCCTGGCCAATGTGATAAAGCTGGTAGTGTAGAGCTTTCTAAACAATTACTCAGGTTTACATCCAGTGCTGGAAAAGGCCAGAAAACTGTGCTCACACTTTTGGCGTAGACACCCAGCCAGCTCTCATTTGTCAAAAGTGCAGCTACAGTTTGGGCTACCATCCAACCATCTCATCTGTGACATGACTAAGCCAGCAACAGAGAGTGATCACAGAGTACCAGATAGTGTATACCATTAGCAGACACTGTATGGAGGTTGGTCACTTGACGCCCGTGGAAAGGCTGCACATCAAAAACTTGTGTGCCGATTTATCCTGCTTTGAGGAAGTGACCAAAATGGTCAGTCATGGTGACGCACTGATGACTATGACCATCCCTGTTGTCTGCCTGCTGGAAAACATGCTACAAGGCCTCAGGGACAATGACGTGTCATCACAGGAAGAGGAAGGGATACTAATCTCCCAACTGTCTGGCCAGCTGAAACCTGTAAATCTCATAAAGGTAATAAGTTTCTGCATATAACTAAAGATTATTACCTTACCCAAGTTGTACAGGACGCATTGTACGGAAATTTTGGACTTAATATTAGCCAATAGAACTGACAAAAAGACAGGGGTGCAAGTTGAGGGGTACCTGGGAAATAGTGACCATATTACAATAAATTTCCATTTTCCAGGGTGTTTTATTGGGGAGCTACAAAAATACTAAACTTTAGGAAGGCCAAGTTCAGTCTTCTCAGAGACGCCCTTAACCTTGTTGACTGGGTCAATGTTCTCAAAAATAAGGGTACAGCACGAATAATATAGAAATGCAATGTAATATCATATGGTTTGCAATTTTGTTGTATGAAAATGAAAATACAAGATTTTCTGTTTGTAAAGAATAATGTGAAAAATTTGAATAAAAAGTGATTTAACAAAAAACTAAGAGTACAGACAATAAATGGGCAATGTTTAAAAACATCTTAAATACTTAATGTGAGCACTTCATACCATACAGAAAAAAAGTGTTAGGAGTAGGAGAAAAAGTATGTAGCTCAATAAAGATGTAAAGTGGGCAATAAACAATGAAAATAAATCATTTAAAATACTAAAATAAGAAGGCAGCAAAGAAGCACTTAAAACCTATAAGGAAAAAATAAATTATGTAAAACGCAGATAAAAGCAGCAAAGTTGGAGACAGAGAAATTTATTGCCAAGGAGAATAAAACTAATACTAAACTATTCTTCAATTATATAAATAGTAAAAACATTAATACTTAAAGTGTTGTTCTCTTAATAAATAATGTAGAAAAAAATTGTAGAGGGTGATAAGAAGAAAGCAAATCTATTAAATTGTTTTTCTCCAGTTTATTCACAGAGGAAAATGAAATGTCAGATGAGATACAGAGTGATAAAGTGAACTCTCCATTAACTCTCACTAGTTTAACCCAAAAAGAAGAGCAGGCTCACGTTAACCCTTTCCAATCCAATGTCTGACGTCTTCCTTCATTCTGATTGAAGCTTGTACAGCTCCAATGTCAGAAGACGTCCCACCGGGTATTCTTACCATCTATTGCCACTCCACTGTCATAGCCTCTCTGGCGCATACACACTAGCTTTAGCCAGCAGATAGCACCGTTGCAAAACAGCAAAAAGAAAAAAGCCTTTTAGGAAACCCTGAATCCAAAATTGGATTGGGAAGGGTTAAAAAGATGAAAATAGACAAATCACTGGATCTTGATGGCACCCCTTCCCCCTTCCTGGGTTTTAAGCAAATTAAGTAATATGATAGATAGACTTTTGTTTCTGATATTTAAGGACTCTATAGTAATGGGGTCTGTACCACAAGATTGGTGCATCGCCAATCTAGTGCCAATATTCAAATGAGGTAAAAAAGTGAAACAGGAAACTACAGGCCGCCTGCAGACGGCTGGGTCGGATCCCACTGCGAGAATTCTCGCAGCGGGACCCGACCAGTGCCCCTGCAGAGACTTGCACGGAAATAGAACATGCTGCGATTTGTTTTCCGTGTGTGATTTCACACAGACAAATTGTGGCCGTCTGCCTAGGATTGCGTTTTTTTAATGCAATCCTATGGCAGCTTCCACGGCGGAAATTCTGAGGGAAATCCCGCCACAGAATTTCCGCCTGTGTGCAGGGGGCCACAGGCCCGATAAGTCTTACTTCTATTATTGGTAAAATGTTTGAAAGGTTTCTAGGAGATGCTATCCTGGAGTACCTCTAGGAAACTTCTAAAATCTGTGTGGGTGTGTGTGTCGTAATTAAAGGGGTATTTCCAGCTAGGACATTTCTGGCGTATCCACAGGATAATTGTTTGGCTCCTTTCTACTATTTGATGTATTTTCCTTTCCGTGGACTCCTTCATCTCCTCACACAACTACCGCTATTGCTCTTGCATATTTTACATATTTTTCACTAACAGATGCTGAAGCGTAACATCCAGATGTATTGTTTACCGTTAAATGTATTTGCTATATTTGTATTATTGGATTTAATCAGTTTGTGAATCTAGTAAAACTGGCGTGCCCCTTATTATGGCTGGAGCTCTCAGTATCACAGCGGAGTGACACACAGTAGCTATAAAGTACTTGTATCAACTCCCTGCTACTAACAAGCAGAAAATGCTGTTCTTACTTGAGATTAAGGGTCTCGCTCAGATTTATAAATAGGTAGCCTTGCTACTGATGTAATTTCCACAATCCAAACCCCCTGAGAGCCAGCACACTCTAAGGACACTACAATATATAAGATGCTAAGCTTCCTCAGTAACAGAGTTTAAGCAAGGACTTGTCCACAAATGAACTGAGCTGCCAGATATATATGCCACTTCACAAACTTGTCAGGCTGACTATATACTTGCAGAATAATAACTGCACTTTCTGTGTACTGATTCTATTTCACCCATAATATATTATACAGTCTCTGAAGGATGAAAACAATTCTTAACCTCTTAAGGACACTGACTTTTTTTTCTCATTTTCATTTTTTCCTCCTCACTTACAAAAAATCATAACTTTAAAAATTTGACTTAGAAATTTTAACTTTTAAATCTTCTCACAGCCATAACTTTTTCATTTTTCCATAATTATAGGTGTGTGAGGGTTCATTTTTGCAGGTCATCCTATAGTTTATGTTCATACAATCTTGGAGTTTTTGTGACTTTTTGGTCACAATACACAATTCTGGTGTTGTTTAATTTGTTTTTCGGCCCATGTTCTCGGTGTGAGATAAATAATGTATTACTTTGATGAATTAGACTTTTGTGAACACTGTGATACTAAGTACGCTTTTATTCCTTTATTTTTTTAATTAATAATATGGGAAAATAAGTATTTTTTTTTAAATTTTAATAGAGATGAGCGAACGTACTCGGATAAGCACTACTCGTCCGAGTAATGTGCCTTATCCGAGTACCGCTGTACTCGTGCTGAAAGATTCGGGACGCGCTGCGGAGCGGGGAGCTGCAGGGGAGAGCGGGGAGGAACGGAGGGGAGATCTTTCTCTCCTTCTCTCCCGCCCGCTCTGCCCCGCTCCCCGCTGCGACTCACCTGTCAGCAGCGGAGCGCCCCGAATCTTTCAGCACGAGTACAGCGGTACTCGGATAAGGCACATTACTCGGACGAGTAGTGCTTATCCGAGTACGTTCGCTCATCTCTAAATTTTAAGTACTTTTTTTTTCTAACAATTAAAAAAACTTTTTTTTACTTCTTTTTCCATTTTTTCGAGTCTCCATCGAGGACTTAAACTTGCAATCATTTCATGCCTCATACATTATAATACCACAATATTTGGGCTTATTTACACGAGCGTATATTGGCCGGCATTTTCACAGCCAGCCGATATATGTTTTCACCTCAGCAGTTCCCCCCCTTCCTTCCCCCTCACTGGCTCTCTGCTTCTCCCCTCTACTCTTGCAATTGGAGGGTGGTGGCGGGGGCGGAGCTAAGCTCCGCTCTGTCCCGCAAACTCCCATTAATGGCTATGGACAAGGGGCGGGAGGGGGCAGGAACTTAGCTCTGCCCCTGTCACACCCACTCCCATTGCAAACTGCTCGGAGGGGAGGAGAGAGGCAGAGACCTGATGAGGGGAAGGGAAGGGGGGAAATGCTTAGATGGAAGCATATATCGTCTGGCCAGCTGATATACTGTTGTGTAAATAGGGCCTTATATTATACTGCATTTTCACAGGCATTATATCATAGGCAATTATTCATGGCAGCCCTGGGGCCCTTCCAAACAGAAATGGCCCTCGGTAATGACATCGCGGGGGATGCCATTTGGGACTCCCAAATAACAGTTGGGGCATTTAAATGCTGCTGTCAGAATTGACAATAGAATTTAGAGGGTTATCAGCTGTGATCAGAAGATAAAAAATCCTGGCCATTTAACTGCTTAGATGACACGGTCAATGCTGAGGAGAGAGGCTTCTCCTGTTGCCCTATTGGCACCCCGTTGTCACAGGGGGCTAATTGGTTGCTATGGCAACAGGAGGTCTAATGAAAGCTCTGCCATCCTTTTACACCTATTATGTACTGACAAATGTAGGGCCTAATAGAATACCGAGCATTACTTTCACAAGTATGTTAAAAATGCTTTATTATGTCAAAAAATTAAAAGAAAAAAGTACACATAATCAGAAAATCCATAACAACCTAAACAATAAAATAATCACATTATTTAATGCACATCTTAACTGCTGCTTTTGTTTATCCTGCCTACCCCCAAAATAACTGAATACGAAGCATTAACAAAGTTACATGTACCTCAAAATGGTACCATCAATCCCCCACACTGCTGTGTCCACACAAAAATAAAAAAACAAAATGTATGGCTCCTAGAATATGGCTGGCTGCACACGACCGGGTCGGATTCCGGATGCGGGATGCTGCACCAGAATCCAACCCTATGCCCAGCCAGTGACCCCAGCGTACCCGTTAGTTGTCTTTTCTTCTGTGCTGCGGAAGGGCCGGCCGTCGCATAAATGTGCAGTACAGATTTTCGCCGGCAGTTGCTTGGCGATGACGCAGGTCCCGTGACCTTTCTGCAATGATGATTGCAGAAGGGCCGCAAAACGGATGGCTTTCATTGACTTCACTAGAAGCCGGCCGTGCGTAGCCCGCACAAAAAAAGAGCACGCTGCGATTTTTTCCCCCACGAGCAGAAAATCGCAATTGATTGCAGCTCGTGGGCAGGAAAAAGCGCTTTTTCATAACATACTATGAAAGGTATTTGCCCCATCCTGCCCCACCCTTTGCCCCGCTCACTCCCCCCCTCCCCCCGCTATCCTCCGCTGCCCCCCGTGAGCCTGCTCGGACCAGTAAGCAGTTACTCGAGAAGAGCGATGATCGCTCGAGTAACTGCTTTATCCGAGCAGGCTCGCTCATCTCTAGTTATAAACGATCATACATCCCTGTTCCATCATGGAGCGCTGTCCCTTTCTTCTTATAGAGTGCTCATATGGCTTGTTATATTTGTTACATAATGCTCTGTTCATATGTGTGCTGTGGCTTCCAACCCTAACAGAAGCCAAAACACCGTAACAGATCCGTTACATGACAAACACTAGTGGAGCTTAAACAGCCACCGCCAACAACTGACTTATAATGTGGTCTGTAGGGTTCCGTCAAGGTGTCCATTGTTTCAATCGGGAAAACAACATTGTACGCAGCACTATTATTCCTTTGTAATAATAATGGACACCAAACTGAGCTTGGCTAGGAAAAAATCCAACGTCCAAATTTTTTGCGATATGTGAGTCACAGTCGTCACAATTTAATGCCATCGACCTCAATGAGAGTTGCAGGCGTACACAGCAATCTTTGGTCACATGACCCCTGTTATGGCCAAAGTTGTCATGTAGCCCCAGCCTAACAGAAGTTCAGTGGATTGCAACATTTTCCAGAATTCAGCGTAATATCATAACTGTCCACAGTTTAAATACTACGATGCAAAGTTTCCTGTGCTTCAAGTATAAGTATTTATGGGAGCTCACTTCTTACCCTGAAAAAGAGTACATATTAGAAAGTTACTTTGGGGCACATTGTTTAAATTTACTAAAAAGTAACATTTTACACCTATTTCACATTTTACATTAGCTATTAATATGAATTCTGAAAGTAAGTGGCATCTGACACTCCTGGAGTAGGAGATAAAACTGGGAGAATCATCTTCTTCCCCACATGGAAGAGATATGATTAGCTTGGAAAGCTTTGTAAAAAAAATGAAAAATCTGTTTACTAGCAAATGACTGGAGGTTTCTTCACAAATGGGAAAATGTTAAACTGTTAAAAACGTCAACCTCTTTCTACCTGCACATTTCCCTTCAGTCAGCAATGTTATAGTTCAGTGTTTCCTAATCTCCAGCCACCACAACCCCCCTCCCCCCAACAAATCATGATTTAAGGATATTCCATAGAGAGAACACCTGTGACAATGTCTGAGGCGTTGACAATAATTGCATCACCTGTACAATACTATGGAAATCCTGAGAACCTGCTTTGTTGGGGGAGCATGAGGAGTGTAATTTGGGAAACACTGTTATGGATGATTGCAGAGAGCATGTAGAACTATATGTGCACCTTATAGTGATAGATCATTGTTTACCTGCTCATTTAGACTCTGAGTACAGTGCTGACAAATAAATGTCATGTTAGGCAAGCTGCATACGGGCAGATTAGCATTGTAGAATCCGCAGCGAGCATCCGCCTTCAGATACCGCAGTAAATACTGCTCATATTGAAAAACACTTTTTCCTGCACACCAGCAGAAATCAATTGTAATTTTCCGCTTGCATAAGAAAAATGGCAGCATGTCCTATTTTTGCACAGATTCATAGAATCATAGAATGGTAGAGTTGGAAGGGACCTCCAGGGTCATCGGGTCCAACCCCCTGCTCAGTGCAGGATTCTGCGTGGATGGCTTCCATTGAAGTCAATGGAAGCCGTCTGATCCGCGGCCCTTCTGCAATGACATTGCAGAAAGATCGCAGATTTCGCATCATCGCTAGAAGATGACGTGGGAAAAGTTGCGGTTTAAAGAAAAAAATCTATGCTGCACATGTTTGACGGCTTGCTGTGCGGACCATCCACAGTACAGAGAGGATTGAAGAAAGACAGGTACATGTGGATGCCGGCTGAGCACATGCGCGATAAATATTATGATAATTTAACGGTTCACATTTTTACATGCATGCTGTTGTTAGCCGTTTAGTTGTTCACGACCCTCGGTGATCCTAAAGGTGAGCTCCCTCCATGTTTTTCGGTTTCGCACTGTTGCTTTTTTTTACACTTTTATTTAGTACTAGAGATGAGATCTCTCTCTCTCTCCTCCCCCCCCCCCCTGCTCCACGCCACCCCCCACCCCCCGCATGCTGCTCGGACGAGTAATCAGTTACTCGAAAAGACCAATGCTCGCTCGAACATCAGCCTTAAAGGAGCGTGCAGAACTTGATAAGCACCTATGCATGGCAGCCCTTGGAGCCTTCAGAAAGCTGTGGACTGCTATGCTAGCCCATCGGCACCCTCCAATCCCACTGCAGGGAATGCCAGTAGCATGCAGGTAGGAGTCCTCACCCTCCTGCTGACTGTTTAGATGCAAAGTCAGCTTTGACCACGGCACCTAAACAGTTAACTGTCACAATCACAGCTAACTCTGATTGCCGCAATTAATATCCGTGGCTGTCAGCTAGCAGAAACAGCTCCAAGTGGGTTTGAAGTGGGATCCCAAGCCCTTTCCATACACACTTCAGGACCGAAGGACGTTTATAGTCATTCAGCAGTCCTGAAGTGGTTAACAAAGTAATAACTGCAATGAAAGAACTAATTAAAAAAATAAATTAGCGCAGCATTCAGGAAATAAGGGGTGGTACAGAGTGTCTTATTAATGTGGAGGAACATAGGGGGTTTATTGCTGTGAGGGTATAGAAGGGACCTATTACTCTGGGGGCTAATAACTGGGGTGGTAAAAATGGACATTATTATTTTGTGGTGGGCACAGTGTGGTGAATTGGGTGTAAATTGTGAGTTGGAATGCCTGATGAGGGGTCGTATGCCTCTACACTTGTCTTGGTGGGTCACTCACAAGCTCAGTCAATCACACACAAAATAATATGGTGGGGTTGATGGTGTGGTGTACTATAGACAGTTTCTGCTCCCTGGTGTGTATATGATAGTGTGCAGTGCATGCCCCAAAACAAGTCAAGGGAGACAAAAGAGGAAACAGTTTGCACTGAGCCCACTAAAGTGTTAAAACGGTCCTGGTTGATAGGTGGAAATCCTAAAGCAAAACATTGACCAAGTTACAGTCTTAGGGCTCTTTCCCACGAGCGCATATCGGTAGGTCGTTTTTTGCATTGGATTCCAATGTATCAGATCACATGGGCTTGGTTGGGCACAAAAAAACGCCCAACCAAGCCAATATAGCGGCGGGCGTTTTTACGTCGGGCAAAAAACAGTCCTGGAACTATATTTTGGGCCGGATTACGTTGACCGCTCCATAGGCTCCCATAGGATCCCATGCAGCAGCCAACGTATTCCGGCCCAAAAGATAGTTCCAGGACTATCTTTTAGGCGCCACGACATAAAAACGCCCGACACTTTGTTGGCTGGGCGGGTGCTTTTACGTCATGAGAATACAGCCATGTGATCTGATGCATTTGGAATCCAATGCATCAGATCACAGTGTATATTGGCCGGTCGTGAAAACGGCTGGCCAATATACGCTCGTGGGAAAGAAGCCTTGGGCGAAGTCAGACGAGCATGTATTTGTGCGCACACATGTGCACACAAAACAGCACGTCTATTAGAACCATTGGTTTCCTATTGTGTGGTCACATGTCTGTCTTTTACAGGCGTGCAAATTCGCACCTGCAAAAGATAGAATATCTGCGCTCCAGGAAAGGCCATGCCACACGTAAATATTCCCCGCGTGGAGTCCCCTCATCACCGAACACTGTGACAGCACTGTCACAGTGTTCAGTGATGATAGCACACCCCGCCCACAAGGAAAGAGTCCCCTGCCACAACTGTCACAGCTGTAGCAGAGGATCGCGCTGTTCTCCCATTGCTTTCATTGGGGCCGCTGCTGCTGCTGGTGGTGGCCCCATTGAAAGCAATGGGATGCTGGCAACCCCCGCAGTGTTTTTGGGGAAGATCTTTAAATATAAATCATCCCTAGGTGTAGAAAAAAAAAATAACTCACCTAGCAGAGCTGTCCGGGCTCCGGCGCATCTTGTCTCTGGCATCACTGGCACTGTTGTAAAGCAGCAGCAGCAGCGGCCTCATTGAAAGCCATGGGCACGGAGCTTCGGTCACACGTATTTTGCACATCTGTGCAGCGCTGTTTTGTGCTTAGCTCCCCATCCCATCCCACCCCCTCCCATTGCAAACGGCCGGAGGAAAGGAGAGAGGAGGTGAGCCGGTGAGGGTGAGTGAATGTCTCCCCAGGCCCCATGGCATTACGGCCTCGGCGTACATGTTTCAGGCCCTTTGCTGTGTAGGCATTTTTACGGCACCGGTGGGCGCACATAAAACACCTACGGCCATGTAAATGGGCCCTAGTGCATATGGCATATAAAATATGGCGCAACTTGCTAGGCTTGTTAAACAGATGTCTACTTCTTATGTCTCCTAAGGATTAGCAAACCTACACACCAATATTTTAATTTAAAATTATTCAGCTCTTTAACAAATGTGGTGCATTTTAATGTGGTGACTGTTCTTAGCCAAGCCCCTTTGTCTACACAGTTTCAATACTGTCAAGGCAGATGTAAAAAATATCCATCACACATAATAAATTGGATGTACATTGTGACCTTCATTTTATTGCTACAATATGTGACACAATTCTAGTGCATTTTGCTTAGTAAATCTCCTCCAGTGTATTAACACTTTTCACTATGGTATTTAATAACTCAGAAGGTTCCCAGCTATATGCCTCTGTATACAAAAATGTCACATTTATTGAAATCTTGTTTCTAGATGTTTTACCGATTTTTTTGCATTTGTAAAATTTAATTGATTTTTAGACTTTACTCTTCATTGTCTAAATATGAGTTCATTGTACAAACTTTTCACCAGCTGGTGCTTCACAAATGAAAGATCCCATGGGAAAAAGACTTGTCCTGGCATAGCAGAAAGAATCATTTACTCAAGGAACCAATTTTATTTACATGGGAGCAAACAGAATAGAAATAGGTGGGGCACAAACGTTGACACAGTGAAACCTTATTTAAAGCTCTACAGGCCTTAAGTTCAATACATTATTGGGAAGGGTTACTTACAGCTGATCTTTATTTTAGCTTCTTCACAGGTTCATATGCTTACCTTTCCCTGGTCCCTGGAAAATATTCACTTTAGTTTTCTGCACATTTTCATACTTATGCCATAGGAACTTGCCTTTCACAAAAAGTAGTGCATTTAAAGAGGGTAATGGTGGATCAAGATCTATCATCCTCTTTATGTTTATACATGTTCATGCTTTTTTTCCACTGGAAAACAGCAGAATTCTCCACCGAGGAATTCCGCACCGAAATCCACAGGGCTAACTGTAGACCTTGATGCGGAATTGCAGGGTAATTTTGGCCACTTTAATTCCACATTAAAATTTGTGGGTTTTGGTGCGAAATTTACCTTGACTTGCTGTGCAGAATGAGGAGAATTCTGCTTGTCTGAAAGGTTCCCTAGAGATTGGTAATTGTCACATCCAGACAACCCCGGCCTCATCATCTACCCAACATTACAAAAATCACAGAATTTACAAGAGTTACATATGGTATTCAAATATTTGGAAACAGAGGGAGTGGGGGTGATACAGAAGGTACAGGGACAGGAAGGGAAGCAAGAGGGAACACAGCAATATCATGATAACATGTGATATACGGTTTTAGGACACAAACGGGGTGGGGGTAGTACAGGAGGTATGGGCCAGGAAGGGTACATGATAGGCAAAAATGGAGAGCCATAAAGAGGCGCAGAGGGCATGCTGTGGGGGTAGGGGGCTAGATCAGGAGATTTGATATGCTTCTTTGAAGAGGTGCGTCTTTAAGGCATGTCTGAAGTTCCACATGTCGGGGATTGTCTGGATGTTTTGGGGTAAAGTGTTCCAGAGCATCGGCACAGCTCTAGAGAAGTCCTGGAGGCGAGCATGTGAGGTTCGTATTAGTGGGGTGTTTAGTCTGAGTGTGTTAGCATAGTGGAGCGCATGGGCTGGGTGGTGTACGGACAGGAGGGAAGCGATGTTCACACGCAATGACGTGCAAACAAACATATTGTTATTTTTATGCCTGCATAAAATGAACAATGAACGAGAAGTGAATGAATTTCTGCTTGTCATTCAATCATTAGCTGTGTTTACACTGAACGATTATTATTCGAATTCGCATGATTCAATGATTTGTTGAACAATAATTGTTCCATGTAAAAGCGCCCTTAGTGAACAGAATTTTAGGATTCAGTATACTAAACTGTTATCTTTACAAATAACCATAGATTCTGGTATAATTCAATGCAGACACTAGATACCTGGTAGTTATGTAATGGGGTTCAGGTGAGTCTCAGTGGCCAGAATGGTACTTGGCCACAGACTCTTTTGGATGGCACAGAAATGATAGCAAGATCTGAACATGGGGTCTGAGGGCACAGACTTGGTGCTTACAGGTCATGTTTGCCTTGAGGTTGAGACACACCATGCCCAGGACAAATGTAAATAAGAGGCTTTAGGGAAAGGATTGGGATAGGGGAACGTGCATACATGCTGAACACCCTAACAAAGTGAACTGCAAACGGGACTTGTGAGCAGACGTCCAACGACTAAAAAACACCAAAACACCTAAAATACCAACTGTATATACATCTCCCTGTATATAGTGATATGGCGCATGCTGCTATAGCTCGTCATGCGCAATCCACCAGTTTTTTTTGTTTATATTTCCTGCCCGTTGCCTCGAAATGGCGTGCATACATGCCCCCAATACGTAATGTGATTGCGTGTAAGCAGTGTTGGTTACGCACCCACAGAGAACAATGGGCTCTCTCACGCATAATATTCTGCAAAATAAACATGCTACATTCTTTGTTGCGCTTGGGTATCAGGGTATTTCTACTTGCAAATTGAGCCGAACTGCATAAGGAAATGTATTTGATTGTCTGCGAATTACTGCTATAGCGCACGAATGAAACGCAAAAAATGCGGTAATCATACACTCGTGTGAGCCCGGCCTAAGGGGCTACAAACAAATTTTCATGTAGTGCAGGAGAGTCATGTGTGCAAAGCTTATAGGAAAGGGCTAGATTATGTATGTAAATTTGTTTTGCAGCGGTAGACAACATGGCTTAGGTGTGGGTATACGTACAGGTGGAGGTGCAGGGCCCGAGCTGAATTTTTGCCCCTGAGCCTTTAGTTGCACCCCTGGTCTTGTGAGTCCCTACTGTAACAAGACAACTAAGGGTGGCTTCACACAAGCATGTTTTTGTGTGCGCTTACGCGCGCACAAAAACATGCTTCTATTAGAATTAATGCATTCCCTATGGTGTGTTCACATGTCCGTGTTTTACAGGTGCATGCCTGTAAAGATAGGACATGCGCTGACCATAGGGAATTCACACATTATCTTCAATGGAGCCGTGGCTGCTGCCATTCATGAATTCATGAATGGGTCAGTGCTGCCTCTGATTGGCTGAGGGCAGGGACCAATCAGAGGCAGCTCTCAGCTCTCATTCAATAGCTGAGAGCTGCCTCTGATTGGTCACAGTGCTCAGCCAATCAGAGGCAGACCATTCAGCAGGCGGGGATTCTAAATCGGTGGACAGGTAAGTATTTTTATATGTAAAGCCCTTCCCTGAAAAACAATTCAGGGGTTCTGGCAGACCATTGCCTTCAATGGAGCTGCTGGCAGCAGCCGCGGCTCCATTGAAGGCAATGCACGGACCTTCATACACCCGTGTTTTTGCGCGTACATAGGTGTGAAGCCACCCTTAAACCCCATGGAGTCCTGCCTTCATGTGGGGTGAACCTAGGGGCCTGGCTCGCCATAGATGGTAAATGGCATACAAGCAGGACAGGATACTGCACACACCAATGGTCAAGGGAATCCTACCCAAAACTGCATGCATGCAGCAACACCAAGCAAAACATGCATGACTCCAAACACCAGGGTCCTGAGAGGGAATGAGGATAAAGATAAAAGACCAGCTCCTTCCAGCAAGAGGGGCTGGCATTTATGTGCAGCAGACTGGTGGTGACTGGCTGACTTAAGTAATACACACCAGCCAGCCCAGTCATCCCGAACCTGTGGAAGTGTGCTCCTCTAAACCCATAGCACAACAAGTCCCAGGAGCACAACATGATATTATGTTATGCATACTGAGCAATTATACCCCTCTGCTATATTACTGCTAACTGGAAATAAAATAGACTATACCTACCAACTGACTTCAATGTGTTACAAGGAAAACTATACGAAAATGTTCAGTGTCTTGCAGTACTAAAGCAAATATATGTAGCAATAAGGAACAAATAAAATAAACTTATTGCAGATGCCTAACATGCTATTTATCAACATAAAGACATTTTAGCACCCTTGGGAAATCTCCTAGGTGACATAAGGTTGACTTGCTCATTGTCTGGGGAGCCTCTCCAAGTAGCGCTCACATGGCAATAATGATGCCCCCTTCTTAAAGGGTCAGTAGCTAATTTAACTTAAAAACACAATGAACATCGTCATCTGGTGTGCTTTGTTATGAAGAAGGAACATATAGTGCAGTTAATGTACTATCTGGTGTGTTTTACTCACTATCCCTGGAAGATATAATGTAGGCAACTACCCCAATTAGTATCAGAGCAGTATAAAGGACCTACAAACATATATATATATATATATATATATATATATATATATATATATATATATATATATATGTATATATACATATAATAACGACTGGACACCATTTTGGCATAGAGGACTAGCTCTTCCTCCATTACATCTCTAGCACAATGTATATGAGTGACATGGCCACTTGATGCAAGATACATCAATATGTATTTCTTTTACTGTCAGTTTCTCATGTGCTAAATGAGATATTACTCAACTATCCCAACCACCACCATTCCTTATTCATGGGTTTTACTGTAAGGAGTATAAAATAGAGTACAGAGTTCATGTGGATAGGCATTCCCCATGTTCACATTTACTTTGTATTCCGCATTTATAGTCTTATTTTATCGTATGTGCATTTACAACGATACAGATTATAATTATTGATTTCCTTAGTAAATTAGTGATCTACGGCTTAAATGGTAACTGTAAGTATTGATTTTATTTTACATTTTACTCGGATAGCATGTAGAAAGACTTCTACTGTACAAGTCATTTAAGGTGAGATTGAAAGCTTAATTTAATTTGTCAGGAAATGCAATTCACTGACTTCTTGGTGAGCTACAATATTGTAATAGATTTAACAGGTACTGAAATGGCATAGGAGGTTGTTTTAAAAGGGTTCTTTTTTTCTATCATAGCCCAGATTTTATACTACATGTGTTATGTCCATTGATTATTGTCTACACTTGATTCATGTGTCTCGCTATTTTAAAAATAGTATCAAGAGCATTAAAATATCTTAGTTTCAAAGAATCTTATTGAATATTTGGATAAACTGGTTGCACAAATCCCCCAATTTCTCCATGGAGGGGAATACACAGTATGTATTTGTTGGTAAATTTAGCAGTAAGTAGCTTATTGTAACTTCATCAAGAGATCATTCATGAGGAATAGAGAACTGGTATGAAGGTGCATGGTGCTATACACCAGGGATATCAAAAAGAATTATTTAAGGTTGCCACATTGTCAAAAGCTAGTTATATTATAAAAGCTAGGTTACTAAAGTATCAGTGGACAAGGCATGGATTCTTTTGCATAACATTAAATACATTACTACAGCTTAGAGGGATAGTTGTGGTGTTTTCCAATGGGAAGCCATGGATGTGCTGGCCACCATGCTACTGTTCTTTATTAATTTATGTACTTATCGACTAGGATCAAGACAAAAAGGAAGATTTCAAAAAGATCAAAATAGTTTAGATGAAACTATTCTTCATTATTATGTCCTGGGTTGTCAAAAGTGTGTGATAATTTATTGCTTTATTCATTGATATCTAGATAAAGACCTCAAGCACACGTTTTACAGAACCATAATATGGCACCCAATGCATTGGTATGATTATTCTTCCCTATGGGACTGATATACAAAGATACGGCACTGAGAAAGCATCATGTGGTAGTACATGTGCACCAGGTCTAACAGGGCAATCATTAAAAACTATAGGTCAAGTAATAATCTTTATTTATATAGCGCCAACATTTTCCGCAGCGCTTACAATACAGAGGAAATAACAAAAGACAACGGCTACATTAAGTAATCAATTGATGGAAACAGTAGGGGTGAAGGTCCTGCTCCAAAGAGCTTAAATACTACGGATAATGGGGTGATACAGAAGGTAAAGGGGCTGGAGATGTGCACGGTATGGCGAGGTGGAGAGTAAGGGATGCTATACACATAGACAATGGTCAGGCCATATAGTGGTGGAATCGGGAAAGTAATGATGAGAACTAGAGGAAAGCTATTAAAGGGGGCACGAGTGCAAAGTTTCCACTGGTCAACATAGCCTACCCTACTTGTGTGCTCTAATCCATAAGTCTTACACTCACAGTCATGACTACTGACATTCATTTTTGTACTCTATCTACACCTGAATTCCCTCGTACACAATGTAAAGATGCAGCCACCCACACTAAACTATAAGCCATTTCTCTGTGCTGAACACGGATTTATTTTAGGGTCTAATAGCATTAGATGGTTGCAAAGCACTATATCCTCAATTGAGTAGTTACCAAATTCCATTGACTAGTTCATCCAAAAGTGATATCTCGGATACCAGAAGCAATTATGTTGAGTAGTTTATTGGAAGTCATTAGTGATAAAAAATTTAAAGGGCATATGAAGCATACTTTAGTAATGCAAGTAGGAAAATAATTTATGACAGATAATGAATAGCTATATATTAACTTTTGTACTTTTATGTGTAAGTTTAAGATTCTAAGAACAGAGATGCTTTTACAGAACATGCAAGTAAGCATAAGTCAATGCACGCTTATCAACAATGGTATTAATTATGCATATTGAAGAGTTCATCCAAGGATTTTGCTTGTAAACAGATTTATTACTAAACCTTCAATGTATGCAGAGTACAGGAACAATTGAGTGGAATTAATGGAAGTAAAACAACAACATTAAACTGCTCATTTGAAATATGTAGGCGCAATCGTTTTAATAAAGGAATAACTATAACATAAATGATTTTCAGTCTTATAACTAAATGTTTATATGTACTAATTTGCTGCCCGTTTTTAATATATTTCATACACCATTGGCTAATTATCAGGCTATCAATAAAGTGCATACATACCTGTTGGGCAAATCATATATTACTACATTTTTGGTTTATGACTCGGGCTTATGAGCTATATTTTTCTGCAGTACGTTACTATCGATAAAGTTCTGTCATCACTGGTTTAGGTAGTGTGTGTAATAGTCAGATTCTGCGCTAGTCAGAGAAACAATCAAATGGACAGCATTATGAACTTATAGCAACCTCTCTTTTCCCGCAACTTTGGTTTGGGTCGCGGTCAGGGGTGTAACTATAGAGGATGCAGGGGATGCGGTTGCACCCGGGCCCAGGAGCCTTAGGGGGCCCATAAGGCCCCTGTTCTCCATATAGGGATCCCAGTATTATGAATAAAGCATTATAGTTGGGGGCCCCATTACAGATTTTGCATTGGGGCCCAGGAGCTTCAAGTTACGCCTCTGGTCGCGGTACTTGGCTGGTCCCTAACTTAGGTTTCCTGATGGGTACAGTGTTTCCTGGATAACTACTAGCAGTGCAGTCAAACACAATGGGAATAGTTGGAGATATTATTACCATGAACTATGACAACAGGTAAAGTAAAGATGAGTGGAGTTAGATGAGGCAAGGCTCATGTAATGAAGATCAGGCAGAACTGAGTATCCTGTACAGTGGGGCAAACAAAATAGTATTTGCATTACTATTACAAAGGACGATTAACATAATGTGTACGCAGAAAAAAAAAATATGTCCACCTAGTTCAGCCTATTAGCCACCAATGTTGTCTAGAGTAAGGCAAAAACCCCATGGGGTAGAAGCCAATTTTCCTTATTTTAGGGGGGACATTTTCTTCCTGACTCCAATCTGGCAGCCAGAATTAATCCCTGGATCACTGGATCGGGATGTGGTGCAGAGGAGCATCCAAAAGAATTGTCAGGAAAACCAGTTCTCGACAGTCAGTAGCAAGTTTCACATTCAAGATGAAATGCAAGTAGCACTAATCACACTAGGATACAAAACATCTATAATTGGCAATAAGATCAGTGTAGTGTCACTAAAATATTCATTTTCATTCACTGGGCGGCCATGTATTCAGTGTATGCTGCTTTCCAGAATCCTTGCGATGCATCCTTCCAGCCTGCCAAGATTCATTGAGTTAACAGCTGGAGGGGAGAAGTGACAACACAGGAGCATGGATTGCTAAGTATGTGACAATGTGGTGATTATAAGATAACGCTGTGCAATTTAAACTTTCTCTTAAAGCTACGGCAATATCACCTGTACCTTGTAACCCGCACTCATAGATAGTACTTAAATATTTACAGGAAGATTACAGCCTACTGCATGTGTTACAGTTATGAGTTGGTGGACCAAATGGTTTTTTGCACTGCAGGGACAACTTAGATTGCATTAGGGTAACATCTGGCTTATGATAAATAAGTTCGAAAGCCCATATCTAAAGTCGCCTTAACAATTTTAGCTTTTAATCATATTAAATTGGAATCAAGTTGATACATTTATATTTAATTGATTCTGTGCATATTTGAAGCCTGACTATTCTTGAATGTTTAGTTAAGATAAGAAATGCTGTGTAATAATAACTTTCTAATCTATTGTTTGCCTTGGATGGATAATGTTACAGTCATATCTTCATTCTTCAATAAAGCTATAAGGCATAAATTGCATCCTAAAGTGCAATATACCCTATCGACACATTTCTGACCTCCTCTCCCCCACCATTAAAATAACTGGAAAAACATGTGACCCGAGAAAGGAGGTATTTCAAATAATTAAATGTGGCTTTTCAATACAGTATCGTAATAGTGATCTTCCATTGAATTTGTTAGAACTGATCCCTTAAAAAATGAAAATGTGGTGACCATTGTGGCAAAAGTTTTATATATGGTTATGGTCAACATTATTGGCAACCCAGAATATTTAGTGCACAATGTAAAATATCTCCTGAAATAAAGTATTTAGTGAAACAGCTTGGATATAGTTAAACTTGTATATTTGATATAGAAGAACACAAGGCACAAAAATAACAATAAAATCTTTGCAGGAAAAAAAAGATACAAATTTAAAAATAATGCCAGGGCACAATTAACGGCACAAAAGACAAAATTAGACTAACCTGCGATTATTTAGAAATTAGACCTGCATGTCCCCACCTTGCCTATGCTCAAATGACTTTAATTAGCATATGAATGGTAGTTTAAAAAGACTACTTTTATTCTCTGTTCCTTGTTCACAGTGGCAAAGACAAGAAAGCTACCTAAGCAGACCAGAAAAGCTATTACGACCAAGCATAGGCAGTCTAAAGTGTACAAGACAATCTCCAAAACAACCTTGGTGTTAGGACTGGCTGGGGCAGATGGACAGGGGATCCCTACTCCAGCCCTCTCCCATGTTCCTACCTACTTGCCACCCTGGGCTACGCCCCAGGGCGACAACTACGTTACGGTCCCAGTGCTGCACTAGTGAGAGGGACCCTAAAAGGAGGAGGGATAGGGAAACCAGCAGGTGGGCACCGCGTAACTGACGGGAAGCTACAAATGGGCAAACCAGAGAGTAGCCGTAAACAAGCAGGGTCAAACCGGAAAACACGTGCGGAGTACAAGAGGGCAAAACAGAAGCAGAGTCAAGAGAAAGGCCGAAGTGCAAAACACAAGAGAGTCCGGTCAAATAATGCGGGTGTAGGCTGAACAAAACAGAACCAAACACTGGTGACCTGAGTCTGGGACAGCAGGGTATACATGCAGAGATCCCCGCCCGGAGGGGTGGGGAGAAGTCACATGATGACCAGAGGGATCATAAAGCCGCCTCCCCCCGGCGGTGCGCACTGACCCGAGTACCGCGCGGCCGAACAGTGAACGGGTGCGTCCGCACACAACGCAGGGCGCACCGTCGGCTGCCGCGACCAACCACCAGAGTGGGAGAACCCCAACAGAGCCACCAGTCTGGGCCCCCGCAGCACCAGGACGAGCAGCCCGCACCAACCGGACACCGGCGCCCCCAGTGGTAACCCCATATCTAACACTTGGTATCCCAGATTCAACAGTTCATAATGTTATCAAGAAGTTTGCTACTCATGGAATGGTCAAGAAGTTTCCAGGACGTGGTGAAAAGAGGACAATTACTGTCCAGTTATCTGTGTGTAAGTACTGTATTTCTGTAAATATATGGGTTTCAGGGAGGCGCTATTAGTACTGTGGCTACTGTGACAGTCACTTTAACTACTGGGGCTGATAAAAAATACATTATTACTAATAGTGTCCCCTATATCAGCCTCAGTAGTAATAGTATTACTACTGAGGCCACTGTGGGGGTCACTATTACTACTGGGGCCAATATAGGCGACACTGTTACTACTGAGGCCATTGTGGGGGGTCACTATTACTACTGGGGCTGATATAGGGGATACTATTACTACTGAAGCCACTTCACACATGATAGCATACCTCAAGCTGACTTAAGGTATGTTTACACGTGGTGGAAATGCTGCGGAGTGTCTGCAGTGGAAATTTCCGCATCCAAGAAGCAGTCAGCGCTGTCAGCACTTCCTGTCTTCTTGTTCCCAGCGACGTGGTCAGGTGTGGCGCACTGGTCAGGTGAGGCCACTACAGGCCACTGAGAACCAGCGCTGACAGCAGCAAACCTACGGAGGAGGTAAGGGAGAGTGCCGCATAGTATGAAATCAGCTGCGGATAGGCGGTCGATTTACAGTCAAAATTAGCACCAATGGTACTCCAGTGCTCCAGCTAGGAAAAAACACAGGGCATTCCTCCTTGTCTATTTGAAACTCCCTGTCTTTTTTATAACAATGGAAATAAAATCATACACTGTGATAAGACCTGACATGTTGGCACTTTGCGATAAATAAGTGGGTTTTGGGTTGCAGTTTGGACACTCAGTCTCTAAAAGGTTCACCATCACTGCTCTAGACCGAGGATAGGCATACATACCCTTTTTTACCCTTAAGCTAGTGCAGGTGCTGGTTTGCCTAACTTTAGGTTCTACCATGTTGCAGCAGTTCCCATTCCCCTGCTTGATTAGCATTTTCACTTTGACCGTAAACAATGGGTGACCCTAAAACAGGTGGACTGCCCAATTCCTCTGAAGATCCTCCCTTGGCTTAGCTTGAATGACAAGGATTTGCTCCTCCCTCCCATTCTCCTCCTTAAAGCCACCTTTGAGTTGTGGGATTCTAATGCCTGGAGACAAATTCTGTCCAGAGAAGAGATTCCCCTCACTCCTCTATGTTTTAACCTGGTATTTCTACCAGACGTAACACAGGAAAGTTTCCTGGGTTAGCAGGTACAAGAGGATCCATGTAGACACCACATTTTGGTTGGCTTTTCCTTTTTGATTTTTGATGATCTGCAGGTCAGATTTGCGGGGCTTACACTCTCCAATTAGAGGATAGCCAGTTATGATCTTTTTTTTCATGCACACAGAGCAGTGGTCCTTCCAATCATCCCTTATTGTGTTTGATGCTCTTTTCACGCTAACTTCACTGCCCTCACACACTGTTTCCCTTCTCTATAAACCTGATTTCCAAGGATATATGCACTATGGACCCCCGCTTTCTACAGGTTTGGTAGCAGGAATTGGGAGCCATGATCTTGCCCACTTATTGACAAAAGGCATTTCTCTTCAACCATGAACTGTCTTTGGTTTGCGCTACTCAGGAATAAAATTTTTAAAAGCCTGTAACTTGCCTTCACAAATCCTTGACAAAGGCTGCGGTGACAGCTGAAATGTTGGCATCAAGCCCGTGTGGCTTACATAAAGATGAAATTCCTTTAATTCTTTGCATTGATGTATTTGGGTACCCTGCTTTGCGGCTCCAACACATCATTTCTTGTTAAAATTATTTACATATTTCTGAATGAAATATGATATACAATGTAGCTTTAATGTAACAAACTTACAATATTGTGAAATGTAAAACCCAGTGGGGTAAAAAAGAGTTTACTGATTTATGGGAATTGAAATATAATTTACTGTAATAAAAGTAACATAATCACCAGTAAAGTAAATCTTGACAGAAAAATGTATAGCACTTACAGTTATAATAATAACTATAGATCTATTCTTTAATGGAATGTGTGATTTAATTGCATTTGCTGCATAAAAAATCAATGCTGATTATCAACATTTCAGAAAGTGCTGAGTGTAATAGACGTCTGCTGTGCATATTACGGAACATGATGTGTGTGACTATTATAATGGTGGGGAAGATATAAAAAACATACCAATAAGTAATATATCCTATATAAAAGAAATCTTAGAGTAGAAAGTAAAGAACTTCGCTTATCTGTATTGATGTTCTCCTAACATGGTGCCATTGTTGTTTCTTGTTTGCCATAGCTTCTCTTTGCCAAAACATGACAACTTTGTAAATTAGGTAAGAAAGGCTCCAACTACAGAAAATTCAGCCATCACAAGGAAAGCATTTGTCTTCTTATTACAAGCCATGCAATTCAGCTGTTGGGCAGTGCTTAAAACACGGGAAACTCTAGAACAGAAGTGGATATGGAAAATATTGCCTTAGACTAAAAAAAAAAACTATGGAAGCCACCCAAGTGAAACGAATGCACAACTGGATATTAATGTGTTCTTACCCCTCAGTTGCCAAATATATTGTGGTCAGCAGGAAGTAGAGGTTAAGCACTGACCATGCAGGCATATATTTAGGAAAAGAAATCCAGCATCAGGTAGTGCCATGGAGTCTTGCAGGTGATGATACTTGCAGAACAAAGCCTCATGTTGGGTCAGTTACTGTCAGAAATCTATCAGCATGTAGCCTGATGATTTTCCCATGAACGTCTTCAATTTGGTATCATAGTCAGTAATAATGTAGTGAACACCGCCGCTGCAATATAGATAGATAGATATAGAGAGAGAAATATGTGTATATATATATACTCTGGCACTTTTCCCTCCTCATTCAAACACTCCATTATATCCCCTCTGCTTAAAAAAACAACCCTGGACCCGACTAATGCTGCTAACTACCGACCCGTCTCAAACCTCCCCTTTATCTCCAAATTACTGGAACGCCTGGTCTACTCCCGGCTTACTCGCTTTCTCTCTGACAACTCACTCCTCGACCCCCTCCAGTCTGGTTTCCGCTCTCTACACTCGACCGAAACTGCCCTTACAAAAGTAACAAATGACCTGATGACTGCAAAGTCGAGAGGATATTACTCTCTACTAATCCTCCTTGACCTGTCTGCTGCATTTGACACGGTCGACCATAATCTCCTTCTCACTATGCTCCACTCTATTGGTCTAAAGGATACTGCTCTCTCCTGGTTCTCCTCCTACCTCTCTGACCGCTCTTTCAGTGTTTCCTTTGCTGGTTCTATCTCTGCTCCACTTCCTCTCGCTGTCGGGGTACCCCAGGGCTCGGTCCTTGGTCCCCTTCTTTTCTCTATCTATACTGCCCCAATTGGACAAACCATCCACAGATTCGGCCTCCAATACCATCTCTATGCTGACGACACCCAACTATACACCTCCTCTCGTGAAATCTCTGGACCATTCCTCCAAAATATCACCGACTGTCTGTCTGCTGTCTCTAACACTATGTCCTCCCTTTTTCTCAAACTAAACCTCTCTAAAACTGACCTCCTTGTCTTTCCACCTTCTAACCGACCTCCCCTCAACATCTCCATTCCAGTGTCTGGCACCATCATAACCCCCCGACGGCATGCCCGATGCCTTGGCGTCACACTGGACTCTGACCTCTCCTTTGCCCCCCATATCCAATCTCTGGCCCAAACATGCCACATGCACCTCAGAAATATTGCTAAAATACGTCCGTTCCTAACCACGGACACGCTAAAGACGCTCGTGGTTGCGCTCATCCACTCCCGGCTTGACTACTGCAACTCGCTACTCATTGGCCTCCACCGCACTAGACTCGCTCCGCTCCAATCCATACTAAATGCAGCAGCTAGACTCATTTTTCTATCCAGTCGTTATTCAGACGCCTCTGCATTATGCCAGTCGCTGCATTGGCTGCCCATCCACTGCAGAACTAAATTTAAACTCCTCTACCTCACTCACAAAGCTCTGCATGGCGCTGCACCACCATACATCGCCTCCCTACTGTCAGTACACCACCCAGCCCGCTCACTCCGATCGGCTAACACCCTCAGACTAAACACCCCTGTAATACGAACCTCTCATGCTCGCCTACAGGACTTCACTAGAGCAGCACCCATCCTCTGGAATGCTCTACCCCAAGGCATCCGGACAATTCCCGATGCACGAAATTTCAGACGTGCCTTAAAAACGCACCTCTTCAGGGAAGCATACCAAATCTCCTGACCTAGTCCCTCGCCCCTCCCTATGGTGCTCCACCCTGTTTGCCTTCTGATAAATGATCTGTACATAAAATTTCCTATTGCCTGTGTTCCCCACCCCCTGCACCTCCTGTACCACCCTCAACCCATTTGTGTCTAACCCAATGTATCTCACATTGTAATTGTTGTATTGTTTTGCATTTATCCATGCCTGAAAGCGCTGCGGAATAAGTTGGCGCTATACAAATAAAGATTATTATTATATTATTATTATATATATATATATATATATATATATATATAGAGAGAGAGAGAGAGAGAGAGAGAGAGAGAGAGAGAGAGAGAGAGAGAGAAAGAGATATTTATAGAGAGAGAGATATAGAGAGAGAGATACAGACAGATATATATATATATACACTACCGTTCAAAAGTTTGGGGTCACCCAAACAATTTTGTGTTTTCCATGAAAAGTCACACTTATTCACCACCATGCGTTGTGAAATGAATAGAAAATAGAGTCACGACATTGACAGGGTTAGAAATAATGATTTGTATTTGAAATAACATTGTTTTTACATCAAACTTTGCTTTCGTCAAAGAATCCTCCTTTTGCAGCAATTACAGCATTGCACACCTTTGATATTCTAGCTGTTAATTTGTTGAGGTAAGCTTGTGAAATTGCACCCCACGCTTCAGGAAGCATCTCCCACAAGTTGGATTGGTTGGATGGGCACTTCTGGCGTACCATACGGTCAAGCTGCTCCCACAACAGCTCAATGGGGTTCAGATCTGGTGACTGCGCTGGCCACTCCATTACCGATAGAATACCAGCTGCCTGCTTCTGCTGTAAATAGTTCTTGCACAATTTGGAGGTGTGTTTAGGGTCATTGTCCTGTTGTAGGATGAAATTGGTTCCAATCAAGCGCTGTCCACTGGGTATGGCATGGCGTTGCAAAATGGAGTGATAGCCTTCCTTATTCAGAATCCCTTTTACCCTGTACAAATCTCCCACCTTACCAGCACCAAAGCAACCCCAGACCATCACATTACCTCCACCATGCTTAACAGATGGCGTCAGGCATTCTTCCAGCATCTTTTCATTTGTTCTGCGTCTCACAAACGTTCTTCTTTGTGATCCAAACACCTCAAACTTGGATTAATCCGTCCACAACACTTTTTTCCAGTCTTCCTCTGTCCAATGTCTGTGTTCTTTTGCCCATCTTAATCTTTTTCTTTTATTGGCCAGTCTCAGATATGGCTTTTTCTTTGCCACTCTGCCCTGAAGCCCAAAATCCCGCAGCCGCCTCTTCACTGTAGATGTTGACACTGGTGTTTTGCGGGTACTATTTAATGAAGATGCCAGTTGGGTACCTGTGAGGCGTCTGTTTCTCAAACTAGAGACTCTAATGTGCTTATCTTCTTGCTTAGTTGTGCAACGCGGCCTCCCACTTCTTTTTCTACTCTGGTTAGAGCCTGTTTGTGCTGTTCTCTGAAGGGAGTAGTACACACCGTTGTAGGAGATCTTCAATTTCTTAGCAATTTCTCGCATGGAATAGCCTTCATTTCTAAGAACAAGAATAGACTGTCGAGTTTCAGATGAAAGTTCTTTTTCTGGCCATTTTGAGCGTTTAATTGACCCCACAAATGTGATGCTCCAGAAACTCAATCTGCTCACAGGAAGGTCAGTTTTGTAGCTTCTGTAACGAGCTAGACTGTTTTCAGATGTGTGAACATGATTGCACAAGGGTTTTCTAATCATCAATTAGCCTTCTGAGCCAATGAGCAAACACATTGTACCATTAGAACACTGGAGTGATAGTTGCTGGAAATGGGCCTCTATTCACCTTTCTAGATATTGCACAAAAAACCAGACATTTGCAGCTAGAATAGTCATTTACCACATTAGCAATGTATAGAGTGCATTTGTTTAAAGTTAGGACTAGTTTAAAGTTATCTTCATTGAAA
The DNA here is from genome assembly GCF_035609145.1 of Eleutherodactylus coqui. NCBI lineage: Eukaryota > Metazoa > Chordata > Amphibia > Anura > Eleutherodactylidae > Eleutherodactylus > Eleutherodactylus coqui. The sequence continues at coordinate 164,490,634 of NC_089838.1, forward strand.
AGTACAGTGCTTTTCCTTCAAAAATAAGGACATTTCAATGTGACCCCAAACTTTTGAACGGTAGTGTATATATATATATATATATATATATATATATATATATATATATAGGAATAAGATAAGCAAGTACACAAAGACAACAACCACAGGTGCTTTCTGTCCCGACATTTTGTACTTTCCAGGTAATCATATATATAGGTTGAATGCTAACGCAATTGGTTGTGCAAATATAATAGGTCATGATGGTCTTATAAACAGTTATTAGCAATGTAAATATATATCTCATTATAGAAAATAAATAAATTCATGAAATGATACTAAAATGAATCATCCAGTAATATTTTGTGGAACTATCATCATGATAGCCATGTGATTATTATTTCTTAAAGGGGTTGTCTTCTATGTGTTATCCATTTTCCTTTGGAGGATCCCATGATGATAAGCTGAGCATAGTTGGTCCCACTGCTGATATCCCCATCAATCATCTGTAATTTGTGGTAATAAATTGTTCAAATCTCCTGCAGTGCCACAACAGGGGAGATGAAGTATTATACGGTTTCCATTTAAATCAATGGGTTTCCTGTATAATACACAAATGTCCCAGTGCACAAATGGAGCAAGAAATATGCATTAAGTGAGAAATACTCTTTGTAGTCACTCTGGATGCTAGATGAGGTTCTTGAACAGGGAACTCAATGTCCAAACACTACTGATGCTATTTGCTTTATGATGGGTACATAGAAAGTATCGTATCATTTATTGTACGTTAGCTATAAGAAAAAGCCAAGTGAAACGTACAGTACATGCATTTTGCTGGCAGTGCAGAAATTATTATAATTATTAGCAGTTCCGTCTAAAAAAATCCCCCAACTAAAGAAGAGAAATCATAAGGCAAGTTTAATGAGGACTTATTTTTTATTAAATCAAATACCTTGTGGAATATGTCTAGGCTCAAGAGATTGTGGAAATTGAAAGTTACTTCTCTTCATTAAAGGTTTAGAAATTCTTCCTGACTGTGCTTTGCATGACTTTGAGCAAAATGTTTCACTACCTTCTAACAAGTCAGTCATACAAGAATGTCACCTATTACTGTACATCAGTAACACTATAGTTCTTTCAGTAATACATCAACATAGTACTGGATTTAAATACAGGAGTCTGTAGACATAGGATGTCTCTGCCAATCAACTAGGCCATACCTTGAAAGGGTTCTGCAACTTGGACAATTCCTACTTGATAGAAGGGTCCCTTGACAATACGCTGATTTCAACGTGTCCCCTTGCTCAGACACCTGCCATCAGCAGTAATTTGTTGGGAAATATGGTAATAAGTGCTCAGTTTGTCTGCAGTGCCACAAGAGGTGAAATTAAGCATTGCACTGCGCCTATTCAAATCAATGGGTTGTCTGTGTAATCCAGGACAGGACAAGGTCCTCCAGAGTGAGAGTCGCTCTTTGTAGCCACTCTTCACTCTGGCCAAGAGATAAGTATTCTTAACAGAGAAGTCACATATATTGACTTACTATGCTCCAATAGGGTATATGAAAAGGGTTTTTCTAAACTGGAGAACCTCCTGCAGTCGTGTGTAACTTCAAAATGTTTGTCCACACTTACAAAATAAAGCAGAACATTGCAACACACTAGTCACAATATCAATATGCAACTTTTTCCTTACCCCTCTATAGATAGATTCTTCTCCCTATGACAGCAGTGTGAAAGCCTTATATACTTGTAAATAGCCATAATTTACAGGTGAAGGCAAACTGGCATATTCGTACAAGCAGGCATTCTTTCTGATTACATATGATCTCTTGTATTTTTGCTCCAAATATACATAAATATGGGAGAGGGGCTATTTTTATGCTTGAAATGTTTGATGCACCTTTATTCTGTAATAGGCACCTGGCATAAAGGTTAGAAAATGGTCATTGTGTAAGTCATATTATAGCAATATATGCAGCAGTTCCCACAGGGTACACAGTGTGGCAGCGATAACACAATCGGATGAACAGAGTATGGCAGTTGTCACTAGCAGCTAGGTCCAGGGAAAGTCTCTATAAGGGTAAGTTCACACATAGCATAATATCTCACCAAAATCCTTCTCAATTTCTGCATCAAAAACTGCATCAAAATCCACACCATCAGTGTCAATCTTGATGAAGCTCTGTAGAAGACTTTACTCTTTTAATTGATAGGGTGAAATCTGATTTCACAGATCCACATCAAGATGTGCTCCAAAGGGTGCAGATTTAGGCTTGGATCAGAACCAAAATCCGTTACGTGTGAACTTACCCTAAGGCACAGAGTATGGCAGTTGTAATTCCAATTGTGAGCCCAGCATGACTGTTGTCAATGACATCAGGAACAATCTCAAATATACAGCTCACAACTCCCAGCAGGTAATATATCCACAGTATATGCTTGAGAAACATTGACACAGTTTAACCCCTTGAGTGGCACGCCCGGAAATTTTCCGGGACGAGCTCCACTGCCGAGTGATATAGCCCGGAAGATTTCCGGGCTATGTATCGCTATGGGAGCTGCAGAGCACAATGCCACAAGCTGTGACATTGTGCTCTGCCTGCACAGTCCCACAGAGAACAAAGCAAGGGCTTTGAAAAACCAGCAGAAGATATTGCCGATCTGCCGCCAATCTCCTGCTTTGTTTACAGGTTGCCATAGAGACCATCGGCTTGTCAGAAGCAAGCCGATGGTCTCTGTGGCAGGGAGAGCTTGGTGCTTGGCTGTGAGAGGACAGCTAGGTACCTGCTCTTACAGCAGAGATCAGAGAAAACCTCCGATCTCTGCTGTGTTAACCCTTTACATGCGGCAGTCTATGTGACTGCAGCATGTAAAGGGCTGTCACTGCAGCATGTAAAGGGCTGTCACCATCGGACCCCCGGAATGTGATCAGGGGGTCCTGATGGGTCCCTGTGGAAGTCCCCTAAAGGGACAAAAATAAATAAATAAATAAAAATTTTAAAAAAAAAAAGTTTAAAAAATATTAAAAAAATTATAAAAACACTTGTCTCCCTTTACTTTGTAAAAAATCAAAAATACAATCACACATGTGGTATCCGTGTGCGTCGTAATGACCCAGAGAAGGAAGTTAATACATTATTTAACCCCTTAATGACATGGCCCCTTTTTTTCTTTTTTCCCCATTTCTTTTTTTCCTCCCCCCCTGTTTAAAAAAATCACAACTTGTCCCGCAAAAAACAAGCCCTTATATGGCCATGTCAATGGAAAAATGAAAATTATGGCTCTTGAGACGCAACTGCAAAATTACTTGAAATTCAATGATTAGACCATTTTAAAAAACCTGCCCTGGTGGGCACGACAGGGTGGTAGGAAACCCGCCACTCAAGGGGTTATAATAGAGGAATAAAGCAATGTTTTTAATGCACCTGGGATGCTGTCTTTTTTGAAGTTTTTCTTTTCAGAAGGCTGTGAGCATGCATTCCCATTCATCTCTATGGTAGGTGCATGCTCACAGCCTCCTGGAGAGTCAAACTGTCTGTGCGCTCTGGCTTAGCAGGGGGACACTGCAGGAATGGAGAACCAGGGAGCATGAGAGACAGCTGCATAGACTCCACATCACCTAAGCTACAGTGGGGAAAAAAGTCAGATACCAATTGTACAAGTTCTCCCACTTAAAAAGATGAGAGGCCTGTAATTGACATCATAGGTAGACCTCAACTATGAGAGACAACATGAGAAAACACATCCAGAAAATCACAGTCTGATTTTTAACAAATTTATTTGCAAATTATGGTGGAAAATAAGTATTTGGTCACCTACAAACATGCAAGATTCCTGGGTCTCACAGACCTGTAACTTCTTCTTTAAGAGGCTCCTCTGTCCTCCACTCATTACCTGTATTAATGGCACCTGTTTGACCTTGTTATCAGTATAAAAGACAGCTGTCCAAAACCTCAAGCAGTCACACTCCAAACTCCACTATGGTGAAGACCAAAGAGTTGTCAAACGACACCAGAAACAAAATTGTAGCCCTGCACCAGACTGGGAAGACTGAATCTGCAATAGGCAAGCAACTTGGTGTGAAGAAGTCAACTGTGGAAGCAATAATTAGAAAATGGAAGAGATACAAGACCACTGATAATCTCCCTCGATCTGGGGCTCCATGCAAGATCTCACCCTGTGGGGTCAAAATGATCACAAGAACGGTGAGCAAAAATCCCAGAACCACACGGGGGAACCCAGCCGGCACATGCGCAGAGCGGAGCCGACCTTTCACGACTGACTTTTCTGTGAGACCTGCACAGAAATAGAACATGCCACGATTTGTTTTCTGCACGTGTTTTCACGAGGACAAATCGCGGCTGTGTGCATAGGATTGCATTCCTATGCAAGCGGGCACGGGCAGAAATTCTGCGTGAAATCCTGTTGCAGAATTTCCGCCCGTGTGCAGGGGGCCTAAGTGTATGTTCTTTGCAACTGCCTGCAGAAATCCACTATACCAAACTTGCATCTTATCACTCATCACCCTGGAATTGCTGTACAGCGCTAAACATCACAGAGTTTCATGTCCCACAAATAAAAGAAGTAGTAGATTCTAGGGTGACCAAGGCCTAATGGTAATATATTGGGTCTGGCTATTTTATACAAGAAGTAGTTCCCTGAAGGATCACAAGATAGTTTATTCTGTCCAGGCCTTCCCAGGTAGAGAATCCCCATTATGTGTTGTAGTTAGGGAAGAAATATTGCTCATGTTATGCAGGATTCCTGCTGTTTCTAAAACAATAGGGCTATATTACATAGGGTAAAATGTATAGGTTGCAGTCATATTGCTGTTTTTTCCTATGACTTTTGTTACCGTAATATTTTGCTGCAATTGTATGAAACCAGATGGAAAAAACAAGATCTGACCACGGCGCACGAATTGTATTTATCACAAATGCTTCATTAGTGCAGGTTAATCTAGTAAGAAAGCATAGGCAATCATCAATTCCCCATGTTGTTAAGGTCAAGAGATGTACATCTTTTTTTCCTTTCTACTTTGACACTGCCCCACTTTTTTGCCTAATCCCCTCTATTCCCAGTGGGCTAGACTTCTCTACAGAGTGGAGAGTAAAGTAATCCCTACAGCCCGGAGCATTCATGCAAAATAATATATAACGCATTATTACCAAGCTTTACCAGAATGATACTAACCAGCTGTTGGGGAAGGGCTATTTGTAACCCTAATCAGTGTTTACATATATGTATAATGTGCTATGGATGTAATGCCTAATTTGTGCCACTTATGACTTTTAAGAAATGATCAGAAATGTCTCTCCTTTTAGTAGTTTTCCCAAGTTTTTTTGCATTAGGATATCATTGTAAAATATATAAATATTATTTTTTTTAATATACTTGTTTTTACTTATTTGCCAACCCAAACAAGAGGAAGCCTCAGTTACGGTTCACTGAACCAAAATAAATACATTGAGTTCACTGAATATACAATTTATCTTCTGTGCTGTTCTGTATGCTGGTCCAAAAAAGAACATTAAAGCATATGCTTAATTTTTATCAGAACTGACAAGGCAGAAAACCTTCCTCTCAAATGAATAAGAAAATACAAAATTACCAAGTTTGCTAATGAAAATTGACATTTGAGTTCGGGGAGTTATATTTACCTATAATAAATTGATGCTCTGATTTGTAAGCCTCAACAATGATGAATGTCTTGCTTTGTATCTCTTATACAATGCACCCAGTATTTCTAGTTTATAATCTTTTTGCTTATGTGAAGTGTGAAAAAGAGGCTTTATCAAAAGGAATAAATGACAATTATCTACTGTGCATCATGCTGAACAGAATGACTACACTCTCTGATTATACAGCGTGCATGCTTAATGCAACTGTTGAATAGAAATTACATTTCATGTGCCACATGTGCCAAACTGCCCAGTTAACTCAATCGGATGATATCTTGCATGTCACATCTTGTATGTGTTTTAACACTGGATTTAAAAATGAACTTTTAACATCATTTGACTCTTCTCTCTTGGGCTTCATTGGTGAGATTACTGACATAACTCTAATTGAATCATTAAATATTAACTGTAAAGCTGTTAAGTGCTTGTATCTCACTATTCAATTAAAAAAGGACAGAGAATCTAAACAAAAGCAGTTCTTCGCTGAATTCATCACACAAAACAACATTTGATTGAAAATGTACTTCGTCAAGGATATACCATATAAGGAGATTATATTAATTGTTTTGCAATGGTGAAGCTAAATTAATAATTACCTTCTGACATTTGCTTGAGTTATTTATTTTTTAATTATCGTTAAATAATAATTGTTTTCTTTTCATCATTTTAATTTAGTTTCCATCCTATTCAGTTTAATAAATGAAAAAAACACATTTTTCATCATTAGAGTCCTTGGAAGAGCAAATCTCATGCCTACTTTTTTACATTGAGATCAATGCAACTTGAGATGAACAACATTAACTCGATCTATTACATTTATCACATCCACTTTTTTGAATCCTGGAAACCCATTCAGCTGTTAATTGGATTGGACAATTGACATTGTTTACATTGAATAGGAATATGCTGAATGTAATGTTTTCCTGCTATCACAATGGGCAACGATGGGTACATCTGACGAGCTTTTGGACAACATAGAAAACCCATTATAATCAATTAAATCACGCTTGCTATAGAAGGATTTTTTTATCACTGGTATGGATGGAATTCATCCTTCATCCACTGCTACTGACATTAACTTCATGTTTATTCCTCCTAATTCACTATGAATCTTTTGTACGTTAGTGTATTTTCCTGCTACATAACTTAGAAGAGGTATGCAGTGTAGTGTACTACTGTTAGGTAATTATTAACTGTGACAGAACAGATCTTAGGGATTATTCTATAATAAGAACCCTGCCAGATTAAGGATTTGACAGTCCTAATTAAAATCCTTTTTAACATGTGTGTTCATAGATGAACTCTACTGACTTTAGGTTACAGCTTTCTTTTATTGCTGTCCCAAATACTACCACTGCGGACAGGATATCTCTATCCATCTACGGTATCTATCATTAACCAGAGTCATATATATATATACAAAATTGCATATACTGCAATACATTTTCATATTAAAGCAACATTGTAACAAGTTACATGTTATGTAAGGGTACATAGTGATACAGTACGTGGTTCTGTTTTTTAATATTTAGTAGACCCCCATCCAGCGTTTATGACAGCATTGCATTAACAGATTATTGAGAGAACAAGGTTTACCACACTTGATTAATGCATCTTGAAGTTTCCTTAATATGGATGATTTCTTTTCTATAACAGTGATGCTCAGCTTGTTCTATAAGGTTAAGATTAGAGATGAGCAAGCATACTCGGTAAGGACAGATACTCAAGCGAGTATCGTCCTTACCGAGTACCTGCCTGCTCGCCCGCAAAGATTCGGGTACTGGCGGGGATGAGCGCTGTGAGTGAGCAGGAGGGAGCCGGGGGGGGGGGGGGGGGGGGAGAGATCTCCTCCCCGTTCCCCCCCGCTCTCCCTTGCCACCCCCCCACCCCCTGTCGGCACCCGAATCTTTGCGGGCTTGAGTATATGTCCTTACCGAGTACGCTCGCTCATCTCTAGTTAAGATCAGGGCTGTTTTCACCTGTTAAAAAATACTCTATTAGTAATCAGGTTTATTGTTATATTACTATATATGCAGATACTAATGAAAAATGAAGCTATAAATTACTAATTTGACTCTATGACAAGATGCAAAATCATCTTGAAAATTGCAGTTGTTTGTGTCATCAAAGTAGTCCCTAGTAAATTCCTCTCCAGAATGGTTTAAATGCCTCAGCATTTACGGAAGCTTTCATCAAGTCCAGGCATCCGCATACCATCTGAGATACTGGATACTTAACAGTACAATTTGGATGAACTTCTTCCCCTATTCAGGGAAAAATTTAAATTCCCATCTGATCTATGCAGGTGAAACTTGCTTTCATCCAAGAAAATTACCCATTTTCACTGTTCTTCAGTATAAGTGACATGGTCTCTTGCTCATTGAAGATGGGCAGCTTTAAATTTCTGCATTAAGAAAGGTTTCTTTCTCAGATGACATGTGACCAAACCACATTGTTCTGAGGTCAGAAGTTTAAGATGTGCTTTTCAGGGAGGAACACATCAGAAACTGATCTTATTATGCCGGGGACTTCTTGGGATGTCCACTTTTTTCTGGTCAGTGCTCCTTGATTCTGCTACTTTTCTTAGTAGCAACACAACGAACAATTGATCACAATTAATCCAGTTAGTTATCGGATGGGTTTAGTATCCCTCATTACTCAGGGCTGCAGTGACATTCTTCTTCTGTGGAGGTAGCTGACAAAGTTTGCACATGATCAAAACTATCTGAAAGAGAAACTTTTTTTGCTGCCCTTAGCAAACAATCACAGCACAGATTTCATTTTACCACAGCAGTTTAAGAAATTAAAGATGCGTTGGGATTACTTATGGGCAACAAAAACAGTTTTTCTTTTAGATGGTTGGAACTACACATGCAGATATCATATGTTCATCTTCTTTGTATCTAGCAGAGACACAGTGTTTGAGCCAAGAATACCTCAAGTTTGAAATTAGCAACACGTGTCAAAACAGCAGGTGTAGACCCATCCCATCATGCCTCGACTGATTTGGCTTTGGGCTACTCCTGAAGGCAGCAATTAGAGTCCCTGGCATTCACCCTTTAATTTCTCCAATTGGGATCTTGTCTTAGCTGCATGGAACCCCAAGCCATTACTCCAAGGGTAGTCTTGGTTCAGTGGCAGCTGCCACAGGCAAGTCAGAAGCACCATAATGCAATACTGGAAGATCAGGTAGAGATGTGGCTGATAAACATAGCTGAGGTCAGGACAGGTGGAGTTCTTATAAAACAATGAGACAAGGATCTGGGCAGGCAGCAGACAAGTGTAACCAGTCATAGTACAAGCCGAGGTTAGGACAGGAGAAGATGGACACAGGTTAAGCCAGGCGTCAAGATACGACGTAACCTTTGCAGAACCATATACAACTAATTGCTCAGGCATCAAGCAGTAGGGAGGATGACTTAAATAGTATAGCAGCTGACTGGATTGGCCAGGGAGGGAAAAGTTGGGTGTGTGCACTGGCCCTTTCAGAGATGAGCCAGGTGAGTGCATGCACCCTATGGTTGACAATGATAAGAGCCCTGGTATTGCAGATGGTGCAGCAGAGAAAGACTGGTGGACAAGGGAGGTAAGAGAAGCTGCCAGCCACAGTCACCGACTGAAAATAGGCCTTCACTACTCTTATGGTATGTCCACTGCCTAAGTTTCTTGAACAAAGTAACTCTCCTCCTCTTATTTGGCCCCAATAGTTGTGGCTTTCTTGTAACAGTTTTACCTTGGAACCTTGATTCACACATTCTCCTCTTTTTTCAATTAATGTATTGACTGTCCTGAATTTCTAAAAAGTGATGATGGCTTATCTTTTTTCTTTGCTTAAGAGGTTCTGTCAATAAAAACAAAATATTATATACTTATCTATTGCTTCCCCGGGCAGCCTGCTTACCTCTTCTTCTCCTCCCAGATCTTCTCCTGGATCCTCCTGTCCCTTGTGTCACGTGACCTGCAGCTCGACGATTTTCCTGGATCTGGTGGGCTACATGGGCTACATTCTTCTTCCTGTGTGTCAATGCTCATACTGTGATGAATCAAGATGAAGTTGTCAATTACCCAACAGAATTCTTGAATTCACTCGATTTTCCAGGCATGCCACCGTACATTTTAACAGTGAAAATTGGCGTGCCTATCATTCTTCTACGAAACATCAATCCGCCACGACTTTGCAACAGTACAAGACTTTCAGTGAAAAAGATGATGAACAATGTCATCGAAGCTACAATTTTGAATGGGAAATTCAAGGGGGAAGATGTTCTGTTGCCACGTATTTCAATAATCCCAACAGATATGCCATTTGAATTCAAACGTTTACAGTTTCCGGTGCGACTCGCTTTTGCAATGACCATCAACAGAGCACAAGGACAATCGCTGCAAGTGTGTGGGCTAGATTTGGAGAATCCGTGCTTCTCACATGGACAACTGTATGTGGCCAGCTCATGCGTCGGAAAACCTTCGGATTTATTCGTGTACTCACCAGACGGAAAAACTAAAAATATTGTGGATCCACAAGCACTCGAATAAATAAAGAGAATTAAAACGACACTTTGAAATGTTTTCCATATGAAAATGAGTAAGTTTAAATAAAAATGACACAATGTAAATTCAGTGTTATCATAACGAGTTTCCTTGAATTTCTTTTCTTCTGAGATCGCAGCAACGCGCGACGGGTAAGCTAGTATATATATATATATATATATATACACACATACTATATATACTATGTATATATTTTTTGTATGTGTGTGTATATATATACACACACATACAAAAAATATATACATAGTATATATAGTATGTGTATATATATATATATATATATATATGTATATATATATATATATATATATATATATATACTAGCTTACCCGTCGCGCGTTGCTGCGATCTCAGAAGAAAAGAAATTCAAGGAAACTATATAAATATATATATATTTCTTCCCTTATGCGGCTGTGATTATCATGGCCATATAATGGGACAAAACAAAGCCACCGATTTCAATAGGGTTTCAGTGGTTTCATTTTCACTAGCAGTATTCTCTCCTGTTAATACTACGGCCGATAAAAAGATAGACACTCCATGCCTGCCCATATCACATCCTGTATCCAAGCTAGATGAGGTACCACAGGGTACTAGACACTCCACGCTCGCCCATACCACATCTAGTATGCAAGCTAGATGTGTTACAGCAGGGTACTTGACCCTCCATGCCTGCCCATATCACATCATGTATCCAAGCTAGAGGCGGTACAACAGGGTACTAGATACTCAATGCCCGCCCATATCACATCTTGTATCCAAGCTAGATGCGGTACAACAGGGTACTTGACCCTCCATGCCTGCCCATATCACATCTTGTATCCAAGCGAGAGGTGGTACAACAGGGTACTAAAGCCTGCTTTCAAATGGTTAGTTTTTTTTATAATAAATGAACCTTTTACTCTGTGTGATTGTAACATTGATATAAGTTAGTGATTACAATATAAGAGAAAATTTCATTCTATCCGACACCTTCTTCTAGGGAATGGATTTTTTGGGGGGAAATTCCCCAAATATATATACAAACACATACAAAATAAGACTAGCCTTACACAGATGTAAGCGCAATTGCATATATATTTATGTGTGTGTCAATAATATATATGCACATACAGTATATGAATATATATTTTCATGAGTGTATTGACAGAAAAAAAATTATATATTTTATGCATATTATATGAGTGCATACAAATATTTATATATCTACAGTTAGTCCCCTACTTGCGAACAGGTTCCGGTTCAGGTACATGTTCGCAAGTCGATTTGTTCGCAAGTCCGAGCAAATGCTTGTATGGAGCAGGATCGTGGGTGGATCCTGCTCCATACAACGTCGGGTGCAGACTGTTCTTACAGCGGGCACCCGGCGGCAGCAGTTCCGACGAGCCGCGCCGCTCGTCTGAACTGTTAACACTTTAAATACCGCTCTGTCAGCGGTATTTAAAGTGTTAACAGTTCTGACGAGCGGCGCGGCTCGTCGGAACTGCTGCCGCTGGGTGCCCGCTGTAAGAAACAGCCTGCACCCGACGTTCAGGGGGCTCGTACAGCGTCCCACGATGAGATCACGGGACGCTGTGTGGTTCCTAGGCAGCCGGGGACCTCTTGAAAGGCCCCAGGGCTGCCTATGCAGAGTGCCCATCAAGCGCACGGCTTGATAGGCGCTCTGCATAGACAGTCCTAGGGCCTTTCAGAAGGCCCCCGGCTGCCTCGCAACCGCGATCTGACCGGACAGGCTTCTATCAGGCTTGATAGAAGCCTGCCCGGTCCCTGCACAGTATGATGTAATGCCATAGCATTACATCATACTGTGCAGGACAGATTGTTCGTAGCTTGCGAAATTCGTAAGTCGAATGTTCGCAAGTAGGGGACTATCTGTATACGCATCTCGATATATACAGAGATGTAACCTGAAGCTTATATATATATATGCATAGATTATTTAATATATACATACACTCATTCAATAGATTGCATGAGGAATATTCAAAAGGGAAAAAAATACCCAGACATGCATTTGCTGTTTTTACCAGGTGGAGTGATTTACTGTGAGATTGCAAAGAAGATCTGCAAAGCCCTTGGGAAACGTTGAGTTTTCAGGCACAGAGCCAGGATAAAACACTAGAAGGCATTGGTGGACTGTGCTGGGTGTAGTAGGCGGGACTACACAGCTCTATTCACTGCATTGAAATGGGCAGAAATATCACAGAAAGGGCAGAAGTAAGTCATCACAGCAAGGGTTTCTGGCAGTTGACTTTCCAAGTAGGAGGAGCAGAAGATGTAAACAAAGTATGAAGGTGATAAATGGAGCACAGGTAAGTACTACTTCTGCAAAAAACATTTTGTTCCTGTTGTTTACAACAGCCTGTGCTGGGCAGGGCAGATTCATTGAAAAAAATACAGATTGTATTGACAAAATCCATTTAATTGAGCTGTTCTAATGAATTACTACAAACATGAAGCTCCAAATAGGGCTTTTGAGGACCACTCCTAGTGTGTTGACACAGCTTATTGACATAAGGCATGAACAAGAACAGACAATCAACAAATTGAATGTAAAAGTCCAAAATTCTTATGTATGTAAAATACACACTTCTTATGTACATGATGCACACACTTATTATGTGTGCCTTAAAAATGATGTCTGAATAATTGAGGTTTAACCTTTTCCATTTCTAAATGTCACTTCTGAAGTGCAGAATGAAATATTTGCCTTTCAGAAATTTTTTAAACGTTTGGAAATTTATGGAGCCTTTTTTGACATAAAAAAGTCACAAAATTTGGTGCTAACCCGACTTGCACAAAAATGTTGCAACCTTGTCACAGGTACTATGCCACTTTCCCAAAAAAAGGGGTGTGTTTTGTTGGGAGGGGGCGTGGCTGCACTGAACTGACATATTTATTCCAGAAACTGGTGTAAATTATAGGGCTGGTGTAGATTTCTGATGCACGGATGCAGCCAAGATGCACCTCATATATGATGAAGAATGCACCTCTTCATTTATTAGGTGCATTGTGCGCCGACTGGGACTATATTAACGCTAGTCGTAATAAATCTCCCACATTGTCCTTACAAGTCTTACAATTTATATATACCTAGGGATCAACTGCAATATATTGATTTCAGTGTATTCAAATAATTTTAAATATTAAAGCCACAAGGTTTTAGATAAAAACTAGAGATGAGCGAGCACCAAAATGCTCGGGTGCTCGTTACTCGGGACGAAATTATCGCGATGCTCGAGGGTTCGTTTCGAGTAACGAACCCCATTGAAGTCAATGGGCGACTCGAGCATTTTTGTATATCGCCGATGCTCGCTAAGGTTTCCATTTGTGAAAATCGGGGCAATTCAAGAAAGTGATGGGAACGACACAGCAATGGATAGGGCAGGCGAGGGGCTACATGTTGGGCTGCATCTCAAGTTCCCAGGTCCCACTATTAAGCCACAATAGTGGCAAGAGTGGGCCCCCCCCCCAATAACTTTTACTTCTGAAAAGCCCTCATTAGCAATGCATACCTTAGCTAAGCACCACACTACCTCCAACAAAGCACAATCACTGCCTGCATGACACTACGCTGCCACTTCTCCTGAGTTACATGCTGCCCAACCCCCCCCCCCTGCACGCCCCAGTGTCCACGGCGCACACCAAATTGTCCCTGCGCAGCCTTCAGCTGCACTCATGCCACGCCACACTCATGTCTATTTATAAGTGCGTCTGCCATGAGGAGGAACCACAGGCACACACTGCAGAGGGTTGGCATGGCTAGGCAGCGACCCTCTTTAAAAGGGGCGGGGCGATAGCCCACAATGCTGTACAGAAGCAATGAGAAATATAATCCTGTGCCACCGCCATCAGGAGCTGCACACGTGGGCATAGCAATGGGGAACCTATGTGCCACACACTATTCATTCTGTCAAGGTGTCTGCATGCCCCAGTCAGACTGCGGTTTTTTATAAATAGTCACAGGCAGGTACAACTCCGCAATGGGAATTCCGTGTGCACCCACAGCATGGGTGGCTCCCTGGAACCCACCAGCTGTACATTAATGTATCCCATTGCAGTGCCCATCACAGCTGAGGTAACGTCATGTTTAATGCAAGTGGGCTATGGCCCACACTGCATGCCCCAGTCAGACTGGGGTTCTTTAGAAGTGGACACATGCAGTTACAACTCCGTGTGGACCCACGGCATGGGTGGCTCCCTGGAACCCACCGGCGGTACATAAATATATCCCATTGCAGTGCCCAACACAGCTGATGTAACGTCAGCTGTAATGCAGGTGGGCTAAAAATTAATTGGATTACACTGTAGGCGAGGGCCTCCAAAAATTGGGGTACCAACAGTACTAATGTACGTCAGAAAAATTGCCCATGCCCAACCAAGAGGGCAGGTGAAACCCATTAATCGCTTTGGTTAATGTGGCTTAATTGGTAACTAGGCCTGGAGGCAGCCCAGTTAAAATAAAAATTGGTTCAGGTGAAAGGTTCAACGCTTTAATGAGCATTGAAACGTATAAAAATTGTTTACAAAAATTACATGACTGAGCCTTGTAGGCCTAAGAAAAATTGCCAGTTCGACGTGATTATGTGAGGTTTCAGGAGGAGGAGCAGGAGGAGGAGGAGGAGGAGGAGGAGGAGGAGGAGGAATATTATACACAGATTGATGAAGCAAAAATGTCCCCGTTTTTGATGGTGATAGAGAACGATGCTTCCATCCGCGGGTGCAGCCTACGTATTGCTTAGGTATCGCTGCTGTCCGCTGGTGAAGAAGAGAAGTCTGGGGAAATCCAGGCTTTGTTCATGTTGATGAGTGTAAGCCTGTCGGCACTGTCGGTTGACAGGCGGGTACGCTTATCCGTGATGATTCCCCCAGCCGCACTAAACACCCTCTCTGACAAGACGCTAGCCGCAGGACAAGCAAGCACCTCCAGGGCATACAGCGCGAGTTCAGGCCACGTGTCCAGCTTCGACACCCAGTAGTTGTAGGGGGCAGAGGCGTCACCGAGTACGGTCGTGCGATCGGCTACGTACTCCCTCACCATCCTTTTACAGTGCTCCCGCCAACTCAGCCTTGACTGGGGACTGTTTGACACAGTCTTGCTGGGGAGCCATAAAGCTGGCAAAGGCCTTGGAGAATGGTCCCCTGCCTGCGCTGTACATGCTGCCTGATCTCTGCGCCTCCCCTGCTACCTGGCCCTCGGAACTGCGCCTTCTGCCACTAGCGCTGTCGGATGGGAAGTTTACCATCAGTTTGTCCACCAGCGCCCTGTGGTATAGCATCATTCTGGAACCCCTTTCCTCTTCGGGAATGAGAGTGGAAAGGTTCTCCTTATACCGTGGGTCGAGCAGTGTGTACACCCAGTAATCCGTAGTGGCCAGAATGCGTGTAACGCGAGGGTCACGAGAAAGGCATCCTAACATGAAGTCAGCCATGTGTGCCAGGGTACCTGTACGCAACACATGGCTGTCCTCACTAGGAAGATCACTTTCAGGATCCTCCTCTTCCTCCTCCTCCTCTGGCCATACACGCTGAAAGGATGACAGGCAAGCAGCATGTGTACCCTCAGCAGTGGGCCAAGCTGTCTCTTCCCCCTCCTCCTCATGCTCCTCCCCCTCCTCCTCCTCCTCAACGCGCTGAGATATAGACATGAGGGTGCTCTGACTATCCAGCGACATACTGTCTTCCCCCGCCTCCGTTTCCGAGTGCAAAGCATCTGCCTTTATGCTTTGCAGGGAACTTCTCAAGAGGCATAGCAGAGGAATGGTGACACTAATGATTGCAGCATCCCCGCTCACCATCTGGGTAGACTCCTCAAAGTTTCCAAGGACCTGGCAGATGTCTGCCAACCAGGCCCACTCTTCTGTAAAGAATTGAGGAGGCTGACTCCCACTACGCCGCCCATGTTGGAGTTGGTATTCCACAATAGCTCTACGCTGCTCATAGAGCCTGGCCAACATGTGGAGCGTAGAGTTCCACCGTGTGGGCACGTCGCACAGCAATCGGTGCACTGGCAGATTAAACCGATGTTGCAGGGTCCGCAGGGTGGCAGCGTCCGTCTTGGAGTTGTGGAAATGTGCGCTGACCCGGCGCACCTTTCCGAGCAGGTATGACAAGTGTGGGTAGCTTTTCAGAAAGCGCTGAACCACCAAATTAAAGACATGGGCCAGGCATGGCATGTGCGTGAGGCTGCCGAGCTGCAGAGCCTCCACCAGGTTACGGCTGTTGTCACACACGACCATGCCCGGTTGGAGGCTCAGCGGCGCAAGCCAGCGGTCGGTCTGCTCTGTCAGACCCTGCAGCAGTTCGTGGGCCGTGTGCCTCTTCTCTCCTAAGCTGAGTAGTTTCAGCACGGCCTGCTGACGCTTGCCCACCGCTGTGCTGCCGTGCCGCGCGACACCGACTGCTGGCGACGTGCTGCTGCTGACACATCTTGATTGCGAGACAGAGGTTGCGTAGGAGGAGGAGGAGGAGGACGGTGGTTTAGTGGAGGAAGCATACACCGCCGCAGATACCACCACTGAGCTGGGGCCCGCAATTCTGGGGGTGGGTAGGACGTGAGCGGTCCCAGGCTCTGACTCTGTCCCAGCCTCCACTAAATTCACCCAATGTGCCATCAGGGAGATATAGTGGCCCTGTCCGCCTGTGCTTGTCCATGTGTCTGTTGTTAAGTGGACCTTGGCAGTAACCGCGTTGGTGAGGGCGCGTACAATGTTGCGGGAGACGTGGTCGTGCAGGGCTGGGACGGCACATCGGGAAAAGTAGTGGCAACTGGGAACCGAGTAGCGCGGGGCCTCCGCCGCCATCATGCTTTTGAAAGCCTCCGTTTCCACAAGCCTATACGGCAGCATCTCCAGGCTGATCAATTTGGCAATGTGCACGTTTAACGCTTGAGCGTGCGGGTGCGTGGCGGCGTACTTGCGCTTGCGCTCAAACAGTGGCACTAGCGACGTCTGGACGCTGCGCTGAGAGACATTGCTGGATGGGGCCGAGGACAGCGGAGGTGAGGGTGTGGGTGCAGGCCAGGAGACGGTAGTGCCTGTGTCCTCAGAGGGGGGTTGGATCTCAGTGGCAGGTTGGGGCACAGGGGGAGAGGCAGTGGTGCAAACCGGAGGCGGTGAACGGCCTTCGTCCTACCTTGTGGGGTGCTTGGCCATCATATGCCTGCGCATGCTGGTGGTGGTGGCTCCCCAGCTGATCTTGGCGCGACAAAGGTTGCACACCACTGTTCGTCGGTCGTCAGGCGTCTCTGTGAAAAACTGCCACACCGTAGAGCACCTTGACCTCTGCAGGTTGGCATGGCGCAAGGGGGCGCTTTGGGAAACAGTTGGTGGATTATTCGGTCTGGCCCTGCCTCTACCCCTGGCCACCGCACTGGCTCGGCCTGTGCCCACACCCTGACTTGGGCCTCCGCGTCCTCGCCCGCGTCCACGTCCTCTAGGCCTACCCTTACCCCTCAGCATGGTGTATTACCAGTAGTGCAGAAACAGAACGCTGTAATTAAATGTGCCGCTTATTGGCCTGTGGTTGGAGGCTGACTTCGCTTACGGAACGCCAGGAAATAATTTTGCGCAAGCCTGCTGTAACACTTAGCTGGCTGCGTATGAATTAGGAGGACAACTACACCCAGCACAGACCCAGAACACTGAGGACAGTCACAGGCAGCCCAAATAGATGTTTTTCCCCAAATGTTTTTGGAAAGGCCCACTGCCTATATTCAATTATGATTGTCTTCTGTCCCTGCGTCACCACTACTGGCTCTGGAGTATGTAAAATAACTGCAGACTGTTGCACTGTGGACAGGAATACAGCGGTGATGTAAGAGGCAACACAGAGCCAGGAAATAATTTTGCGCAAGCCTGCTGTAACACTTAGCTGGCTGTGTATGAATTAGGAGGACAACTACACCCAGCACAGACCCAGAACACTGAGGACAGTCACAGGCAGCCCAAATAGATTTGTTTCCCCAAATGTTTTTGCAAAGGCCCACTGCCTATATTCAATAAATATATGTCTTCTGTCCCTGCCTCACAATATATGTCTTCTGTCCCTGCCTCACCACCACTACTGGCCCTGGAGTATGTATAATTACTGCAGGGCGCAATGCTCTGCACGGCCGATATACAAAAAAAAAAAAATGTGCAACACTGCAAAAAGCAGCCTCCACAGTACTGCACACGGTTAGATGTGGCCCTAAGAAGGACCGTTGGGGTTCTTGAAGCCTAAAATACTCCTAACACTCTCCCTATAGCAGCTCCGACACCAACAGCACTTTCCCTCCTCTATGTAAGAACAAATCTGTGGCGAGCCGCGGGAGGGGCCGATTTTTATACTCGGGTGACACCTGATCTCGCCAGCCACTCACTGCAGGGGGGTGGTATAGGGCTTGAACGTCGCAGGGGGAAGTTGTAATGCCTTCCCTGTCTTTCTATTGGCCAGAAAAGCGCGCTAACGTCTCAGAGATGAAAGTGAAAGTAACTCGAACATCGCGTGGTACTCGTCACGAGTAACGAGCTTCTCGAACACGCTAATACTCGAACGAGTATCAAGCTCGGACGAGTACGTTCGCTCATCTCTAATAAAAACGTTTCTGAATTGGGAGAAGCAGACATTCAATCAGGTGCAGCAAAATTAGTGACTGATGTTGTACATTGTGACTTACAGTACCATTACTGTATACTGCTGAAGCTGAAGCATCTTGTAGTTCCCGCTGTACGTTATTATATTCTGTCCCTAGATGGCAAAGTCTAAGATAAAAATAAATGTTTTAGCGGATGCATTTAGCTGCAGACCTGCATCTGCTAACTATATTCAAGTGCTACAAAATGCTGTTATTTTTTATGCTATGCTATTCAATTCAATATTTCTATCATTTAAATATCTATGCAAATAGATCCCCAAATCTGATTTACATGTCTCTATCCTCAGCTGAACTCTCTGAAGCCGCAGCTCAGGGAAGTTTGTGGTTGTCAGGGAAACAAGGTTCCCGTAGTAAACGCTGCTAAAAAAAGAAATTGGGAGCAGTTCAATGCTTACGATAGATTAGACATGAAGGATAAAAACAGAAAATAATTATTTCACATCCGTAATGCTAACACCAATTAAGGTCACTTCTCAGAAAATTGCTGTCAAAAAGCTAATGAACTCTGTTCTTCTATTTATCTGTAATTACAATTTCAAACATTCTTATTTATTATTCATAAAAGAGCAAGTTATTTCAAGTAAAACGCGGCTAATGAATGTCGTCGCCCAGTGCCTCCTTTTAGACTCCTTCCCATGGTTGTTAGAGGGCATATTGCTGATCTCACGCTATACATACAGTATATAGTCACTGTGCTCACCATATGGATGCTCAGCGCTTGCTGCAGAGAGGAGTAGCAGTAAAGCAGTGTGGCTGAGCATTTGGGAAATTAGGCAATGCCCTGGGAGCTCCTTAGAAGGTTTTCCATCATGCAGGCGGAGTGGTCCAGTAGTACATCTCTTCCATAAGCTGTTAAGCAAATTAGTTTCCATTTCATTATTAGCATCTCATATTTCCCTGCCTGTATGCCAATTGCAGGGTTGCACAAGCTACATAGTGTGGATGCTGCACTTTGCCTCCAAGGGACCCTGTGGCAGCTATGCCATTACCTTTCACAGATGATAGACTACCCTTCGCTGAAAATGTTCAGTGTGCATATTGTACACTATTCTGCTCGACAGGAGAGTGATCTCAGGCCAAGGAATGGCCAGCAGGTTTGGCAGTGTCACTGGTCTACAACAAATGCTTGACACAACATGGAGTCATACAACAGCATAGCGAAGAAAATGTTTCGAAGAGGAACACACCGTTTTAGCATTAGTGAGGAATATCAGGGTTACCCCCTTACACTTCCCCTGAATTTAAAGTTTAGTCCTCATCCACATTTCACCTGGGTCTTGCTGACTGCTGCACATGTACCATCATGGGGTTTGCTGTGGCTGCTATGGCAATCTCTCTAAGCAGAACTTCGTCCAACTAAGCACGCACTGTGCTGAGTATTGTAATATAGTCTCATTAAGTGATTAAGGATGAGTTGTACTGCAGGTACAGTACAACTTTCGACCACAGTAAAATTCTAATGGATTCTTTGATCTAGTGATTGTGTCCCATCAGTCAGACCATAACTAATAGTCTTATACTACAACTTACAGTGTATATTCATGGGGAATTCCATTTAACATGCTGCAAATATAGCCTTTACAATATATGTTACAATGTCACCCCACATAGAAGCATAGAATGGTAGAGTTGAAAGGAACCTCCAGGGTCATCGGGTCCAACCCCCTGCTCAGTGCAGGATTCACTAAATCATCCAGACAGATATTTGTCCAGCCTTTGTTTGAACACTTCCATTGAAGGAGAACTCACCACCTCCAGTGGTAACCTGTTCCCCTCATTGATCGCCCTCACTGTCAGAAAGTTTTTTCTAATATCTAATTTGTGTCTCCTCCCTTTCAGTTTCATCCCATTGCTTCTAGTCTTTCCTTATGCAAATGAGAATAGGGCTGTTCTCTCTGCACTGTGACAGCCCTTCAGACATAGGTGTACCGCCATGAGGCGCAATTGCAACCCTGCCTCTTAGTGAATGGGGGCCCACGGACCTCAGCCATATGTCGTTTCACTGCCATGGCCCACGGGATGGCTGTAGGTGGCACTCAGGGAGGGGAGGACCCATAATCCTGGAAGATAGTAGCCAATTACAGGCTGCAGACTCCCCCGGCACATGGTCCTCAACTGTAGTCTATCATTGCAATGCCGGCCACGTGATTGGTTCGGCTGGCGGTGCACTGAAAGTGAAGAGGAGAGTGGCGATCATGCGGTACAACAAGATATATACTACATGTAATCATATATGTATAGCTGGTATAAGCTATACCAACTGTACATATATCATTATATACATGTGATATCCAGGTTATACCAGCATGGTCTATATCCCTATATACAGGGGATGTATGTACAGGTGTTCACAAGTTCCCTTTAATATATACTGATAATGAGAACCCATCCTATACAATTCAGATAATCAGTATGTATGTATTAAGGAAAATTGCTGTACATGCAAAAAAAATCCATTTTCAACTTCCTTTAGCTTGTTTAGTTTAAAAAAAAAAAAGAAAATCGAGATTAAAATTAAGAATTGGGAAAATTTGGGAAAAAAATATCCTATGCACTTGTATTTAGAGGGGTTGTCCAGCTTTGAACTATTCATGGCCTATCCCTAGGACAGGTCACGAATAGTTGGTCATGTAAGTGAATTCAATGGGAACAGTGTCTGCATTACCAACCTGGACTGGTTCAAAGTTCATGAAGCTGTCTGCGTCCAGCTCTGTAAACTGTATCAGTGAACAGCTGATGAGCGGGTTCCAGAACGGCGGACACCTGCCAATCAACTCTTGACCACCTATCCTCAGTATAGATCAATAGTTCATATCTGGAAACTCCTTTACAATATTCCCACAACATGTGGGCATAAAAATTATACAGTTGTTTTTTTTTGCTATCTATAAATGTCCTCTATCCCCTACTACCTTCTATGGGGTGGATGGCGGTGCCATTTCAGTGTTCCCCTCTGACAGCAAAAAGCCTAGTTGCACCCCTAACTGAAAGGCTGGTTTATTAGAGACACTCAGCTAGTAGTGAATTGGACCTTCTGTGGCCTTCAGTACCACAGCAATGTAGCGTTGCATCCATACACAAGTATCATAGGAGCCAGGTGTGCCAGGGAAACATTTGCCAGGCAATGAGTTCATCTTCACCAGCCTAAACTGTTGTCACTTCGTAGGAAGAGCTCATCATACATGCTGCTTTTGCCAAATTTTTTCCCTCCCATCAGCATGATGCAACAGAAATCTGGATTCATCTGATAAGGCAAAGTTTTTTTACTTCTCAGTGGTTCCACTTTTGTACTCTTTTGCCCTCTTTAATTTTGCCTGTCTGTTTCTCTTAAACAGCAATGGCACTTGAACTGGTCATCTGCTGCTATAGCCTATTTGTGCTAAGGAACAACAAGTTGTGCATTCCGACATGTTAATTGAAGCATCATTTTTTTTATTTGGCTGTAATTTATTTGACTGTGCACCACCTTTTCACAATTTTTGACATTCATTTCTGACCTCTTTTATGAACAAGTTGTTAACTAGAGATGAGCGAACGTACTCGTCCGAGCTTGATACTCGTTCGAGTATTAGCGTGTTCGAGATGCTCGTTACTCGAGACGAGTACCACGCGATGTTCGAGTTACTTTCACTTTCATCTCTGAGACGTTAGCGCGCTTTTCTGGCCAATAGAAAGACAGGGAAGGCATTACGACTTCCCCCTGCGACGTTCAAGCCCTATACCACCCCCCTGCAGTGAGTGGCTGGCGAGATCAGGTGTCACCCGAGTATATAAATCGGCCCCTCCCGCGGCTCGCCACAGATGCATTCTGACAGAGATCAGGGAAAGTGCTGCTGGTGCCGGAGCTGCTATAGGGAGAGCATTAGGAGTTATTTTAGGCTTCAAGAACCCCAACGGTCCTTCTTAGGGCCACATCTGACCGTGTGCAGTACTGTTGAGGCTGCTTTTAGCAGTGTTGCACAATTTTGTTTTTTCGTATATCGGGCGTGCAGAGCATTGCGTCCGCAGTCTGCAGTCATTGTACAGAGTATAGGGCCAGTACTGGTGAGGCAGGGAAAGAGATATTCAGGCTATATAGGCAGTGGGCTTTTTCCAAAAAATTGGGGAAAAATACTATATTTGGGCTGCCTGTGACCGTCTTCAGTTTACTGCATGTCTGCTGGGGGTAGTAGTCCTAATTAATACGCAGCTAAGCGTTACAGCAGGCTTGCGCAAAATTGTTTTCTGGATCTGCTGTCTCTGTTACTTCAGCGCTGTCATCCCGCCAGAGGGAAACAGTATACATAATATTATACGCTGCCTACAGTATCTATCTGCTGGGGGTAGTAGTCCTAATTAATACGCAGCTAAGCGTTACAGCAGGCTTGCGCAAAATTGTTTCCTGGATCTGCTGTCTCTGTTACATGATCGCCGTCATCCCGCCAGAGGGAAAGAGTATACATAATACTATACACAGCCTACAGTATCTGTCTGCTGTATCAGCTCAGCATTTTAAAAAAATAGAAGCAAAATACTTAAGGCCTACTACTGGCCTTTGGCCACTTGACTGCTTCTGCGCTGTGAATTCCACTAGCTCAGTTATACGCACCTACGTCTCACTACAGGCGTGCCCAAAATTGTTTCCTGGCTCTGCTGTGCGTTCTGTAAGGGAAGTCAGCCTCCAACAACAGGCCAATAAGCGGCACATTTAATTACAGCGTTCTGTTTCTGCACTACTGGTAATGCAGCATGCTGAGGGGTAGGGGTAGGCCTAGAGGACGTGGACGCGGGCGAGGACGCGGAGGCCCAAGTCAGGGGGTGGGCACCGGCCGAGCTCCTGATCCAGGTGTATCGCAGCCGACTGCTGCGGGATTAGGAGAGAGGCACGTTTCTGGCGTCCCCACATTCATCTCACAATTAATGGGTCCACGCGGTAGACCTTTATTAGAAAATGAGCAGTGTGAGCAGGTCCTGTCGTGGATGGCAGAAAGTGCATCCAGCAATCTATCGACCACCCAGAATTCTGCGCCGTCCACTGCTGCAACTCTGAATCCTCTGGCTGCTGCTCCTCCTTCCTCCCAGCCTCCTTACTCCATTACAATGACACATTCTGAGGAGCAGGCAGACTCCCAGGAACTGTTCTCGGACCCCTGCCCAGAATGGGCAGCAATGGTTCCAAATCCTCTCCCACTGGAGGAGTTTGTCGTGACCGATGCCCAACCTTTGGAAAGTTCCCGGGGTCCGGGGGATGAGGCTGGGGACTTCCGGCAACTGTCTCAAGAGCTTTCAGTGGGTGAGGAGGACGATGACGAGGAGACACAGTTGTCTATCACTCAGGTAGTAGTAATTGGAGTAAGTCCGAGGGAGGAGCGCACAGAGGATTCGGAGGACGAGCAGCAGGACGATGAGGTGACTGACCCCACCTGGTTTGCTACGCCTACTGAGGACAGGTCTTCATAGGGGGAGGCAAGTGCAGCAGCAGGGCAGGTTGGAAGAGGCAGTGCGGTGGCCAGGGGTAGAGGCAGGGCCAGACCGAATAATCCACCAACTGTTTCCCAAAGCGCCCCCTCGCGCCATGCCACCCTGCAGAGGCCGAGGTGCTCAAAGGTCTGGCAGTTTTTCACTGAGAGTGCAGACGACCGACGAACAGTGGTGTGCAACCTTTGTCGCGCCAAGATCAGCCGGGGCGCCACCACCACCAGCCTCACCACCACCAGCATGCGCAGACATATGATGGCCAAGCACCCCACAAGGTGGGACGAAGGCCGTTCACCGCCTCCGGTTTGCACCACTGCCTCTCCCCCTGTGCCCCAACCTGCCACTGAGATCCAACCCCCTCTCAGGACACAGGCACTACCGTGTCCTGGCCTGCACCCACACCCTCACCTCCGCTGTGCTCGGCCCCATCCACCAATGTCTCTCAGCGCACCGTCCAGCCGTCGCTAGCGCAAGTGTTGGAGCGCAAGCGGAAGTACGCCGCCACGCACCCGCACGCTCAAGCCTTAAACGTGCACATAGCCAAATTTATCAGCCTGGAGATGCTGCCGTATAGGGTTGTGGAAACGGAGGCTTTCAAAGGCATGATGGCGGCCGCGGCCCCGCGCTACTCAGTTCCCAGTCGCCACTACTTTTCCCGATGTGCCGTCCCAGCCTTGCACGACCACGTCTCCCGCAACATTGTACGCGCCCTCACCAACGCGGTTACTGGCAAGGTCCACTTAACAACGGACACGTGGACAAGCACAGGCGGGCAGGGCCACTATATCTCCCTGACGGCACATTGGGTGAATTTAGTGGAGGCTGGGACAAAGTCAGAGCCTGGGACCGCTCACGTCCTACCCACCCCCAGAATTGCGGACACCAGCTCAGTGGTGGTATCTGCGGCGGTGTATGCTTCCTCCACTCAACCACCCTTCTCCTCCTCCTCCTCCTACGCAACCTCTGTCTCGCAATCAAGATGTGTCAGCAGCAGCACGTCGCCAACAGTCGGTGTCGCACGTCGTGGCAGCACAACGGTGGGCAAGCGTCAGCAGGCCGTGCTGAAACTACTCAGCTTAGGAGGGAAGAGGCCCACGGCCCACGAACTGCTGCAGGGTCTGACAGAGCAGACCGACTGCTGGCTAATGCCGCTAAGCCTCCAACCGGGCATGGTCGTGTGTGACAACGGCCGTAACCTGGTGGCGGCTCTGCAGCTCGGCAGCCTCACACACGTGCCATGCCTGGCCCACGTCTTTAATTTGGTGGTTCAGCGCTTTCTGAAAAGCTACCCACACTTGTCAGACCTGCTCGCAAAGGTGCGCCGGCTCTGCGCACATTTCCGCAAGTCCCACACGGACGCTGCCACCCTGCGCACCCTGCAACATCGGTTTCATCTGCCAGTGCACCGACTGCTGTGCGACGTGCCCACATGGTGGAACTCTACGCTCCACATGTTGGCCAGGCTCTATGAGCAGCGTAGAGCTATAGTGGAATACCAACTCCAACATGGGCGGCACAGTGGGAGTCAGCCTCCTCAATTCTTTACAGAAGAGTGGGCCTGGTTGGCAGACATCTGCCAGGTCCTTGGAAACTTTGAGGAGTCTACCCAGATGGTGAGCGGCGATGCTGCAATCATTAGCGTCACCATTCCTCTGCTATGCCTCTTGAGAAGTTCCCTGCAAAGCATAAAGGCAGACGCTTTGCGCTCGGAAACAGAGGCGGGGGAAGACAGTATGTCGCTGGATAGTCAGAGCACCCTCCTGTCTATATCTCAGCGCGTTGAGGAGGAGGAGGAGGAGCATGAGGAGGATGAGGAGGAGGGGGAAGAGACAGCTTGGCCCACTGCTGAGGGTACCCATGCTGCTTGCCTGTCATCCTCTCAGCGTGTATGGCCTGAGGAGGAGGATCCTGAAAGTGATCTTCCTAGTGAGGACAGCCATGTGTTGCATACAGGTACCCTGGCACACATGGCTGACTTCATGTTAGGATGCCTTTCTCTTGACCCTCGCGTTACACGCATTCTGGCCACTACGGATTACTGGGTGTACACACTGCTCGACCCATGGTATAAGGAGAACCTTTCCACTCTCATACCCGAAGAGGAAAGGAGTGATGCTATACCACAGGACCCTGGCGGACAAACTGATGGTAAAATTCCCATCCGACAGTGCTAGTGGCCAAAGGCGCAGTTCCGAGGGCCAGGTAGCAGGGGAGGCGCAGAGATCAGGCAGCATGTACAGCACAGGCAGGGGAACACTCTCTAAGGCCTTTGACAGCTTTCTGGCTCCCCAGCAAGACTGTGTCACCGCTTCCTAGTCAAGGCTGAGTCTGCGGGAGCACTGTAAAAGGATGGTGAGGGAGTACGTAGCCGATCGCACGACCGTCCTCCGTGACGCCTCTGACCCCTACAACTACTGGGTGTCGAAGCTGGACACGTGGCCTGAACTCACGCTGTATGCCCTGGAGGTGCTTGCTTGTCCTGCGGCTAGCGTCTTGTCAGAGAGGGTGTTTAGTGCGGCTGGGGGAATCATCACAGATAAGCGTACCCGCCTGTCAACCGACAGTGCCGACAGGCTTACACTCATCAAGATGAACAAAGCCTGGATTTCCCCAGACTTTTCTTCTCCACCAGCGGACAGCAGCGATACCTAAACAATACGTAGGCTGCACCCGCGGATGGAAGCTACGTTCTCTATCACCATCAAAAACGTGGACCTTTTAGCTTCATCAATCTGTGTATAATATTCATCCTCCTCCTCCTGCTCCTCCTCCTGAAACCTGACGTAATCACGTCGAACAGGCAATTTTTCTTAGGCCCACAAGGCTCAGTCATATAATTTTTGTAAACAATTTTTATACGTTTCAATGCTCATTAAAGTGTTGAAACTTTCACCTGAACCAATTTTTATTTTAACTGGGCTGCCTCCAGGCCTAGTTACAAATTAAGCCACATTAACCAAAGCGATTAATGGGTTTCACCTGCCCTCTTGATTGGGCATGGGCAATTTTTCTGACGTACATTAGTACTGTTGGTACACCAATTTTTTGGGGCCCTCGCCTACAGTGTAATCCAATTAATTTTTTGCCCACCTGCATTAAAGCTGACGTTACATCAGCTGTGCTGGGCACTGCAATGGGATATATTTATGTACCGCCGGTGGGTTCCAGGGAGCCACCCATGCTGTGGGTCCACAGGGAGTTGTAACTGCATGTGTCCACTTCTAAAGAACCCCAGTCTGACTGGGGCATGCAGTGTGGGCCGAAGCCCACCTGCATTTAATCGGACGTTACCTCAGCTGTGATGGGCACTGCAATGGGATACATTTATGTACAGCCGGTAGGTTCCAGGGAGCCACCCATGCTGTGGGTGCACACGGAATTCCCATTGCGGAGTTGTACCTGCCTGTGACTATTTATAAAAAACCGCGTTCTGACTGGGGCATGCAGACACCTTGACAGAATGAATAGTGTGTGGCACATAGGTTCCCCATTGCTATGCCCACGTGTGCAGCTCCTGATGGCGGTGGCACAGGATTATATTTCTCATTGCTTCTGTACAGCATTGTGGGCTATCGCCCCGTCCGTTTTAAGGAGGTTCGCTGCCTAGCCGTGCCAACCCTCTGCAGTGTGTGCCTGCGGTTCCTCCTCATGGCAGACGCACTTATAAATAGACATGAGGGTGGTGTGGCATGAATGCAGCTGAAGGCTGCGCAGAGACACTTTGGTGTGCGCTGTCGACACTGCGTCGTGCGGGGGGGGGGGTTGGGCAGCATGTAACCCAGGAGAAGTGGCAGCAGAGTGTCATGCAGGCAGTGATTGTGCTTTGTTGGAGGTAGTGTGGTGCTTAGCTAAGGTATGCATTGCTAATGAGGGCTTTTCAGAAGTAAAAGTTGTTGGGAGGGGGGGAGCCCACTCTTGCCGCTATTGTGGCTTAATAGTGGGACCTGGGAACTTGAGATGCAGCCCAACATGTAGCCCCTCGCCTGCCCTATCCGTTGCTGTGTCGTTCCCATCACTTTCTTGAATTGCCCAGATTTTCACAAATGGAAACCTTAGAAAGCATCGGCGATATACAAAAATGCTCGAGTCGCCCATTGACTTCAATGGGGTTCGTTACTCGAAACGAACCCTCGAGCATCGCGAAAATTTCGTCCCGAGTAACGAGCACCCGAGCATTTTGGTGCTCGCTCATCTCTATTGTTAACATCAATTGGTGGATTGCTTTCCTCAGTCACACTTCTCTATATAATTTAGACATCATTGAGAAAACTCCACAAAGTTAGTGGGTTTTGAAGTACTGGCCTGGCTAGTCTAGCACCAATGACCATAACCTGTTTGAAGATGTTCAGATCTTTCGATTATGCCTTTCTAATGTGGAGTCACAGTAAAACTGATCCAGGGAAAACTTTTTCATGTAACTTTATGCTGCTCTCCAGGGTCGTGTGTAATTTCTAGGGCAGACAGTGCTGGAGCACTCATGGGTAAATTTAATAGAGCCTTGTAGTGTCACTTGTAATGAGTGTCTTTGAGGTAATTTTCGAGCGTTGTCTGTTCTATTTTCGTGCATTTTAGCATTTTTTAACACACCTCATCATCCATCACAATGATGGGGTGCATTAAAAAGCGCTGTGAAATGCGTTCAAAGGGCGTCTTCTAAACGCATGTGTGAGAGGCGCCTAATACTTTCGACTTCAATGTCAGATTCTACTATGTTGATTCTCAGCTGTGATTCTGTCCACAAGAGAGCTCCTACTTCTTGGCATATTCAGCATTTACTTCAAGTAGCAGTAAAAGATGTGTTGTAGAAATTAGCTCTTTTAATTATACAAATGTTTAGTATTTGTAAGTATTTTACAATCTACATAGATAAGGATTTAACATCTGTTTTCATGTACAGTATTTTATCAAAAGTGCCAGAAGAAGCAGTAAATTGTGAAACTAAACCGCTATAGCTCTATGTGCCCAAGTTCTTCATGTGATCATCAAGTCCTCAGGCTCCGTTCCAAATGAAACTGCTGGTGCACAATGTTCACATTACATTAGTCCCTGATAACAGATATAAATATATCATAGAAGTAATTATAGTATACAGTGTTCTTCAGTGAACTCATGGGAGAGTTGAGTAATGTGCAACTCTAGAGTTATGCTTCAAAGTAGCTTCGACTTCATACAAGTCACTGAAGAAAGGGCAATATTTAATTATATCATTTGCATAATTTAGTTCTGATTGTGTAGTATTTGTCAAAACTGACATTTTCTCTAGTGGTTTCTGTGCAGTAGACAATCAATGAAATGCTAGTGAGTAATATCTGTCTGGGATATAAATGATAGCCTCGTATGAGTTATCTGCAATGTTTTATCATAATTGTAACCCTGAAAACATAAAGTGCAGTGCTTATTTTTCATCAGATATAATAAGTACTGTGTTCTATTGAAAAGGTTGTCTTGTGACTAATAACATATAAAGATCTTGGACCACCGTATGAGTTGCAATAGGGAGCAACTTTGCAAAAGCCGTTCCCTCTCTGGGGGCTCAGCCCATCTATGCATTAGACGCAGTGTAATACTACATTGTCCTTGCAAGGGACCGTTGCATGAGAAATGTCTGGCCAGATGTGACTGTTCCTCCTCCACTCTCCACAATAGCAGCTATTGGACAGGAGTTATAGAAGCCGAGATCATCTGATCAGTGCACTGGCATCCATTTCCAAGAAGGTTATATTTTTCTTAAAAGCAGTGAAACAGTTGACAGTACTCATCACTCTTAGAAGTCAAGGCTGCAAGAGAGAATATCGTGACACTTCTTGGGTTTGCCGAATGGCTGAATGAATTCAAAATATTGGAGCATATGTGGCAAACTGTGTTCTAACCACCTAAAATGTATTGAATCTACAAATATGCTGCTTTTTCTTCTACATTCTTAATATTTTATATAATCAGATCTCACATGAATCTCTCTCTACTATTTTCTTGATTGCTTGTTTTAATGAGTAAAAAACCATTTGAATGTGCAATTGGGAGTAGGATCCACTGCCACTAAGGATCGTTTCCATGCACTTTTGAGTCTGATATGCTTATCATTTAAAGTGGCCCTCCAGTTCTACACAAACCAAGATGGCAGCATCACTTCTCTTAGTACCTGATACATACTGTGCATTGCTAGAGCATCAGTAGTAAAAGACACTACACATTGCTTTGAATGGCCAGTGCTGCTGATGTGAGATTATGTTCTATACAGAGTCTGAGGCGTCTGGATGGTAGCAGCATGTGAGGGAAGAAGATTGTGCTGCTTCTGGGTCTATGTGAACGAAGAACCCACTAGGGTTAAATTGGAACCAAGCTAATAGCTCCTATACCCCTGAAGACGCCAGAGTTCTGGTGAAACATGTTGGGGAGCTGGTCTTTTAGCACAGAGCCTCATGTAGTCTATCCTGCTAAGCTCATTTCAGACTCGGTTTATTTGGCAGCATCTTATCATGCATGCTGGCAGTTTATGCAGGGATCTAACCACTTGCCAAACCTCAGTATATGGCAGTGGATTACTGCATGGTAGCACGCACCATTTGCAGCAAGTATTACAGTCATGACCCTGATGTTTGTGCATAATTAGCAAGGCAGGATAGGGTCTCTCGTAGACTGGTATAGTTTAATGTATGACAGCCATTCACACTATATGGAGACTCTGATCTTTTTAATTCATTGTTGCTATAATATATTTTACTATATACCAATAAAGGTTATTTTTTAAGGGGACCCAACTGTGGGTTTTTAGTTTATGGCAAAGGCTGTGGTGGGATTGCTTCTGAGTCTATAACCACAAGGAGCACTATAAGCAGGACCATGAAGAAAATACTTTTACTAGGTTTGGACACAGAGGGGACACTACTACTAAGTAGAGCCACGATTGCTGAGAAGGACTATAAGGGAAGCATTATTACTATGTGAGACCACAGAGCAACACTATTGCCAACTTTAGACAGAGAGAGGTCACTGGGGCTTGCTTCCCATACTGTATTTATGTTATGGGCTTGGTTCTGTATTTATTTACTGAGCTTGGTTTTGGTACTGTATTTATGTTGTGAAATTTGTTATGGTCCTGTATTTATGTATGAAGGTGGTTTATGGTGCCATATTTATGTATAGATCTTGATTCTGGTGCTGAATTTATGTTATGAAGTTGGTTCTGGTGCTGTATTTATGTAATGATTTTGATTATAGGGTTGTATTTATGTTATGAGGTTAGTTCTGGTGCTGCATTTATGTTATGAACTTGGTTCTGGTGGCATGTTTATGTTATGAGCTTAGCTCTATCTATGCACTGAGCTGGGTTGTGGTGCTGTATATATGTTATGAGCTTAGTTCTGGTGCTGTATTCATGTACTGAGGTTGTTTCTGGTGCTGTGTTTATATAATGATCTTTGCTCTAAGGCTGTATTTAGGTTATGAGGTTGGTTCTGGTATCATATTTATATACAGGGGCTGGACAAAAATATGGAAACACCGTACAAAATGCATGGGATTTAAACCATTAGCACAGAGCTACCCTATTGACCCCTGCTTGGCTTAGAGCTTTCCCGCTAAATTTGTGTTTACTTCACCTCTTGCCCTGCTCTGGGTGGTTTTGGGAGCCAGCTGATAGGAGGTGATTGGCTTAAATCCCTGACCAATGGAACCTTGCTGCTGTGCAGACGTTCACATCTGCCCAGCAGCATCTGTGTCATATTACCTCCACTTCATGGAATTATAAATCATATTTCAATTAGATATGTAGAGACCGATTTTAACGCATGCATTTCATACAGTGTTTCCATATTTTTGTCCACCCGCTGTATATTGTTCTGGATGGTGTGCATATGAAAGCTTGCAAACTGAAGACTGTTATAATTCAATACTTGATGTTAATGATTTTCTCTTCATTGATTGTGGAAAGTAAACATGTATGAAGTCTTTGTTCTCTTTTATGAGGTGCAGAAATATTTAGTTTTCCTTGTGAGAACAATAGTTTGTGATATAGGAAATTGTTTAAAATATCAACAAACAAATTGCAGGAAATTCGAACAGGTTTTGAGTTGCCATTGCTGTGTGACTAAGCTCGGAAGTATTTCCAATTTACCCAAGGTGTAGTACCTGATAAACCAGTTGTGACATCTTAAGCCTCAATTGTATAAAGGAATGAAAAGCGTTTACAAAGCTCTCTCTTATGAAAGACACCAATGCATTACTCAATTCACAGCCCACCTACACATAAACACAATCTTTACCGCCCTCCCCTAAAGCAAAGATTGGCCTATGTTCTTACTCAAGAGAGGGCAAATTCAGTCAAACTTCAGAAGGTGAATCATTTCCTTTGCTAGGTATTTATTAATTTTATATGCTTACAAACATACACACACATAAAATACAATTTAAATCCCTTCATTATTATTGTGTAGATCTCCCTCATGTTACCAAAGCAGCTCTAAACTGCCAGGACACAGACTCAACAAAACCTTTGGTGTCCTGTGGTATTTTGGATTGAGGCATAACAGCAGATCCTATAAGTTGTGTAGGATGTGAAGGTCAGCCTCCATAGATCAGATTTATTTTTTCAGCACATCCCCCTGAACAAGCCGTTTCCCTGAAAGAAAGACCCTGTCTTATATTAATTTTTCCCCTAAAAGAGGCACTGGGTCTTATTTTCGGAGGATGTCTTATTTTACTTACCTTGCAGACGCGGTACAGGTCCTCCTGCTGCTCTCCGGAGCCCTAGTGTGCTTGTTTCAGTCCTCGGCCACCGGCAGAAGATTGTTTCCTGGTTATGGGCATCAAAAGCCCCGCCTCCAGGAAGCAATGGCTCTGATTGGTTCTCGAGCGCTGCTCAGCCAATCAATGCAGCATTAAAAAAAATCGCAGAGGTGAGAGAAAAAATGTTCAGAGACATAAATCATAGAAAAAGAAGCCAAATATGCATCACCTAATACACTGCAGGGCAGGCTCAATCACCATATCCCCTAGTAGCATGCAGAAAGCGAGATTGGAATATTAGGGAGCTAAATGTTTATGTGCCAAATAATGTGCAGCCACTCACCTCATCTCAGATTGGGGAAGGGTGACTGCAGACAACATAGTCTACACATATGAACTGATACCAAGGATGCCAGCCATAGAAGTGTATCAGGGGATGTATATTTGGCTTTTTTAAGTGAGTTATGTCTTTGTACATTTTTTTTTTCTCACCCCTGTGATTTTTATCTAGTTATTAGTGAGATAGCACAGGTTGGGATGGATGCACGGTGGCTTGCCGTGGCCCGTCAGCTTACATGTTTATGGCCAAAATAGAAACTAACACCCGCATTTATCAGTGTTTTTTGCATGCAGTGGGATATAGATGCTGGGGAAGCCCAGGATGTCCTGCCAGTGTGGCGCACTGTGCTGATACAGGGCAATCCATTGCAATGTGATGGCTGGGTTTGGTTCATCGACCACTTTGATTCGTCAACTGCTGATTAGCCAATCACAGCCATCGCATTGTGGAGGCACGATTTATGAATTGGCTGAGCGGCGGCATTAATTGGCCAATTCATAAATCCTGGTTGGTTCCCAAGTTCTGCTCAGTCAGTCTATGCAGCGCTTGATGAACCAATCATAGCCATCGTTTCCTGGAGGCGAGATTTAAGAAACCCATAACCCAGAAGCGATCTTCTTTTGGCGGCCAAGGACTGAAGCAAGCGCGCTGGAGCTTGGACCATGTCTTCTAGGTAATATATTGCCTTTTTATGTAATCTAGCTAGGGCTTATTTTTGAGGTAGGGTTGATATTTCAAGCCTTGCCAAAAATCTCGAAAAATCGTGGCAGGGCTTATTTTCAGAGTGGGTCTTATTCTTGGGGAAACACGGTAAATTTGCAGCGTTCAGTTCTCATGCTATAGCATTACATCATACTGCATGAGCAATCAAAGCATTGCAAGTTGTGGTCCCTTAGGAGGACTAAAAAAGAAAGTAAAAATAAGATCAATAAAATTTTACTAACTAAAAAAAAAAGTAATAAAAGTTGAAATCATAAAACAAAAATACATATTTGATATCACCGTGTCCGTAAAAGTGCGATCTATGAAAGTAACGCATTATTTACCCCGCACGATGAATGTTGTCCGAAAGACAAAATAAGGAACGCCAGAAATGCATAAATGGTTTTATTGTTATGGCTGTTTGGTATATTATATGCATGCAAGCCTTTAGCGGGGATGCAACATGTATGATCAATAGGGCGCATAACATGTCATTACTAAAGATTTCATCACTGGCGCAGATGACCAAGACACCTGGCTCAGATTAGAGTAGACTTTCTTATATTCGTGTAATCTGTCAAAGTTGTTTCTGTTTTCTGTAGAAATGGCATCATGTGTGCAGAGTATAATTACTTGTGGAACTAAAGGAATATTTCACATTTTAATAGTTATGTTTGCCTTTAATATTTTATTTCAGTTCTGTAACTGAAATGTTGGATCTTTATTACCTGATTGTTAAGTGTAAACAAAACCTGAAGTAGAGAAGCGAGTGAACAATAGGAGCAGTTGAGGCATTTATAACTGAAACGCGGGATGCCAAGGCGGGCTTGTCATTCATTCACCTTCTTAACATTTTGTCAGGCTTTGCATTTTGACCATGTTTGTATAGCTTACAGTGAGAAAGTAATGAGTTCATGCACAGACCTTGCATTTTACTGTAAAATCCCATTAAGGACAGTTTCAAACAAGTGTTTTATGGCCACATTTCTGTGTCTGTAATATGGACATGAGTCCCAACCTGACTGCAAGGTTTACTAACCTGAACTGTGGGACTATTTCACATCTGCAACTGAACACCTGTACAAATGCATGTGTCTGCTATTGATTCCAATCAAAAATCATATACCACGTAGTATACATTGATTTTTTTTCTATACAGTTGTATTGGTACTGCACTTTGCAGTACAGTTGAGGTTGTAGGGTTTTGACATATCTTGGTCCATCTTATGCCATGAGGGCACTTTTTAAAGGAAATTTGTCACCTCTCTGAGGGCATCATAACTGACAGGAACACTGATTGTAATGATATGTCTCATGTATATATGAATTAATTTGTCAGAAACGTACATTTTAGGACTACAGGAAGTAGTCCTCGATATTCATGAACTACAGACTACCCTGTACACCCAAACCCTCCAGCCACGGATTGACAGCTGTCTGCCTAATACTATGCATAGAGAGATGGCTATCAATTAATGGCTGAAGGGTGGGCATATAGCTCCATATCAGTGTGTGATTTTGAGGGCTTGCTTCTGTCATACTAATCTGATAAGAGGTAAGTTCCAGGCTTGGCCAGGAAAAGTCATTAGATGTTATCATTTATCTTGATTTTTCCAAAAATACTGTGCCGCATAAAAGGTTGGTATATAACATGAGAATTCTTGGTCGGGGTGAGGGCTCAGTCACACGGGCGCATCCGGGCGTCTATGCGCCTGTCTTCCTGCAGGATAAGACGGCCGCATCGCAGGTACGGACGACTCTCCGCACCGCCAGCAGAAAAAACACATGACCGGCTTCATTGCGGCTCCAGCGCTGCGGAGAGTCATCCGTACCTGCGGTGCGGCCGTCTTATTCATGCAGGAAGACGGGCGCATCGGCGCCCGGATGCGCCCCTGTGACTGAGCCCTGAGAATGGGTGTAAGTTGGTAAGTAACTGATAAAGCAGAGGATGGTTATTAATGGTACACACTTGCATTGGGTCACCGTTACTATTGAGGACCACAGGGGAAGTGTTGGGTCCTATTCTTTTTAATATACTTATTAATGACCTGGAAGGATTGCACAGTAAAATATCAATATTTGCAGAAAATACAAAAGTATGTAAAGTAATTAACACAAGGGAGGATAGAATGTGGTTGCAAATTAATTTGAATAAGATGGAGGATTGGATAGAAAAGTGGCAAATGAGGTTTAACACTGATAAACGTAAAGTTATGCACACGGGTAGGGAAATACACATCACCATTACACACTAAATGGAAAAACACTGGGAAACACTGACACAGAAAAGGACTTGGGGATTTTAGTTAACTGTAAGCCTAACTGGAGCAACCAGTATCGGGTAGCTGCTGCAAGGCAAATAGAATTATGTGATGTATTAAAAGAGGAAGGTACACATGATGAGAACTTTGTTCTTCCCCTTTACAAGTCTCTGCTCAGACCACACATGGAATATTGTGTACAGTTTTTGGCACCAGTACTCAAGAAGGACATATCAGAAGTTGAGCGGGTACAAAGATGGGCAACTAAAGTAATAAATGGAATGGGTGGACCAAAATACCCAGAGAGGTTATCAAAATTTGGGTTTAGTTTGGAAAAAAGACAGCTGAGTGGCACCCTAATAACTATGTATAGATATAGCAGGGGACAATATAGAGATCTCTCCTACAATCTATTTATACCCAGGACTGGGACTGTAATAATGAAGCGCCCTCTACATCTAGCGGAAAGAAGGTTTCTACACCAACAGAGAAGGGGTTCTTTACTGTAAGAGCATTGAAACTATGGAACTCTCTGCCTGAGGACGTGGTGATGGTTACCTGGACATCTTTCTTGAGTGTAACAGTATTACATGTTATAGTCACTGATTACTTCAGAAGTGTTGTTAAACCAGGGATTATTCTGATTGCCAAATTGAAGTCTGCAAGGAATTTTTTCCCTAAAATTGGATTCTACCTGAGTTTTTTTTGTCTTCAAGAATATCAAATATCCAGAAAGGAAAGATGAAAAGGTGGCACTTCTTGGTCCTTCAGAATAAAAAGCAGCACTTTATTTCGTATCAAAAATAGGTGAAAAACATAGGACACGGTGCATAAAAAGTAGGCGACAGCCATATCACATCACATGATGTAAAGATAATCTTTCAAACAGCCGAAAGATTGAAAGATTTAGCGATGCATTTGCATACAATGAGTGCACTGTGTATCCTGCATTTTTTTTGAAAGATGAGCAAAATTCATTCAAATGGAATGTATTTGCTCAGTCTTTCATCAGCTGAACGAAGAATTTTATGTGGAGCTAAAATCCATTGTTCAAATGAAAAGTGCACAATGCCCGCATTTACATGTAGCAATTATAGCTCATTTTCGGCCGTTTGGACTAACTTTGAGTGATAACCGTTGCGTGTAGTAAAAGGGCTTATAGTGTTTCTTCCAAAAACAGCACCACCCATTGGTTGTGTCTGGTATGCTGCTCAACTCAAATTCACTTCAATTGAGCTCAACTGCAATACCACACACAATCCTATGAAGAACAGAGGGAAAAAAGAGGGGTGGAGCAACCCCAAGAAAGGCTGCTCCTTTTGTCAGAACTATTTTCTCTGTCTGTCAGGATTCACATCTGAGCTCCACTATATACTTTTGACGTATGTCCCCAGCAAATACTGAAGAAGGGGTGTTGTAGCCCCGAAACGTGTCTATATTTATGTTGGTTAATAATAAAACAGAGAAGTTAAGATTAATAATTTTATGTGTTCGAGCTTCTCTGAAAGGGTCGCGCCTACATCCAACTTTTAAACATTAATTGCACTGCACACACAACCCTATGGACAAGGGTGGTGCTGTGTTTGGAGGAAAGCAGCCATGTTTTTTTAACCCTAGACAACCCTTTTTAAAAAACATATCAAAAACTGCACTTTCAGTTTTCTGAAAAACTATACGTGTGAAACTACTCTTTGACTGCAATTTAATGTTTTACTATACGGTATTATATAACAGCGATATTGAAGCATTTAGCTGATAACACTTTATCTGTAATTAAAAATAGACGAGAGAAAAATAGAATGATAAGTAAATCATTGCTGCTGTGGTGATCACTGCACACACAGAAACAAGGAGCCTGAAGTTACAGTCATTACTTATTGGATGCAGTGATCACTGGGGCAAAGGCTCTATAGGGTAAAGAAGAAGGTTGGAATTGCCCTGTGATATCTTCTCTTATCCACAATAAAAAACAGAAAGCCAACAAGGGTGTTCCTAAGTTACTCCCATATAAGCTGGCTCGTGGATGACGCAGGTGATTTGGGGAGATTACATATTTAATCTTGTTAGTTTAGTAGTAAAGGGAGAGGTTCAAGCCAATACCAGGTGATTCTTACTTTTATTGTTATTAGCTACTAAATCATAACTAGTTAAAACACAAGGAACTAATATTACAAAGATCGGCATTTAGTAAAGGCATTTGGGCTGATTTAATAACGCTAATACTTAGTGTAAACCTAAATCAGGCTGTCTAATAATGGATGATGAATTTAGCGCATCTTGAGACACTTTTGTCTAACAGTTTGCACCAAAGCGTTGCCACAACATTGACACACATTAAAGGCACAATCCTTTCCCACCAAATCACAACCCTTGTCAGTCAAGAAACAGTTGATCATTCTTCTTGGCGCTTTTGCTTCAGAAGTATCTCTGAACTTGATGCGACATTCTGTGTCTGAAATGTGACAAATTTTGGTGCATTTTACGACAATGTCTAAATAAGTTCATCTGTCCTATTATTTACACTTAAGGGCAAGCGGTTAAGTTTTGTGCAAGGCGGGTGTTTTGCAAAAATTTCTGACTTTTTTTCTTTTTGCTCTGGCCCGGCACTTTTTTGAAAGTGTAGCCACCACTGACCGACATTACTTCAAAGGCGCACGGAGGTGCTGGGGATGTGCTGAATGCATGAAGAGGCATGCACCACTCATTTACACAAAATGCCTAACTTTTTTTCAAACATTCTAAATATTTTTTGCAAATAAGGAGGATGGAACGATACCTCTGCAGCGCCACCTATTAGATGGCAGCATTCCTGCAAGTCAATGTACGACTCTTTAAACAAGACTTTAAGACAATGATTGGGAATTGAAAACCAAGGCAGAATCCATACACAGACAGCTGTTTCAGGGTGATTGCCCCTCATCAGTGTGCAGTAGGTTTCTAGCTTGGCTAGTGAGAGGCCTGAGACGTGGATCGGGTAGGCTATAATTTCTCCTTAAGGAGAACACTTAGAAGGTGAGTGAGGAGCCTTATAAGGCCATCCATGCTCCTCTGGGTAATATGCAAATAATATGTAAATATTTTTTTTTAATCTTACACAAATAATATGACAAACACAGAGAGATAACTTTAGTATGAATAAGTATTCACCCTCTGAAAGTCAATACTTTGTGGAAAGCTGCTCCAACTCCTTCAAGTCAGATGGGCTGCGTTAGTGTTCAGCAGTCTTCAAGTCAAGCCAAATATGATTGGATTGAGGTTTGGGCTTTGATTTAGGCCATGCCACGACATTTAAAACGATGCTCCAGGCCTGGAGAAACAAAGATGACTGAACTGCTTCTTTGACTACCTGATGCACACTGTACAGTATATTAGTATGCATTGGTAGTCTAAGACACTACTTGCTGCTTTAACTGGCCAGCATTGCTTATGTGGGCAGCAGTGGGTAATCAAAGCAGGTGTAGCATCTTAGACTAAAACACATAGTGTGCATCAGATAATCAGAGCAGCTAGTGCAGAACTGGAGGGTCGCTCTAAATATTTCCTCTTAAACCACTTCAGTGTAGCTCTAGCAATATGATTAGGGTCATTGTTTTACTGGAAGATAATTCTTCATCTCATTTTCAAATCTCTGACTGACTCAAACAGGTTTTCTTCAAGTATCGGCCTGTATTTATTGTCATCCATATTTCCTTCAATCTCAAGCAGTTATCCAGTCCTTGCCAATGAATATCATCCCTACGATGCAGCCACTACTATGCTTCTCTGGAAAAATAGTGGTCTTATGATGAGAAGTGTTGGATGTGCACCACATATAGCGTTTCCCATGATGGCCAAACAGTTCAGGTTTAGTCATATCTGACCAAAGCATCTTCCATGTGTTTTTCGAGTCCATCACATGCTGTATGGCAAGCTCAAAATGTGGTTTGTATTTTTTTAAGTAATGGTTTCCTTCTGGACATCCCTGTGTAAAGCACCCCTCTGTGGAGCGTATAGCTTATTATGGTCCTATGAACAGATATTTCCAGCTCTGCTGTGGATCTTTGGAGCTCCTTCACAGTTATTGTTGGTGTCTTTTTTGAATCTCCGATTAATGCCCCCTTGTCTGGTTTGTAAGTTTTGGTGGGTGGACTTCTCTTGTCAGATTTGTAGTTGTGCCAAATTTTTCCACTTTGCTATAGTTGACTTAATTATGCTAATTAAAGGAATATTATTTCTGTAGTATAGTATTTGAACAGCTCAGCAGGCACAATAATGGGCATAAGCAAAGTATTGGGAGCAGACAGTACTGGGAGTACCAGTAGGATGTCACTGTTGATGGGGGCCTCGGGATAGGGGTAAGCTTGTTTTGCTAGAGGAGGTATGGGTGTGCTTCAAAAGTGAAAACTCAGAGATGTCTCTGTGTCAGTCTCTGCTAAGGGTTGGCAGTCCGATTTTAGCCTACAGGACAAGCACACAGCACTTGCCCATGAGCAGCAGCTTTTCCTAAAGTTGGACCTAGCTGGCGACTGAGGTGCCCTATTAATACTGAGAAGGTACAGGTCCATAAAATGGAAGAATCTGTCTCAAAATGGCCGCTAGATACAAAATGGAGCATTATAAGATGTAAATAAGCTTGTGTGTAGTGAAACAATAATTAAAGCAGAAATAACTTTAGAGCATGACTTTCGGTGCAATGTCTAATGATTTTTTTTTTTCTATTCATCCGAGAACATTTGCCTGGTACAGTCGCTATCAGAAGAGACTCCCCATGTCCTGAGCTTTGGGAAAGGAGCAAATCGTGCTCATAAGACGCTGCGATCATCCAAACTCACAAGGGAGGAATAATCATTTGAAGGACATTTCACATATTTATTCTCACTGCGCTGATTGTTGAACAATACACGATTCTTGATGTTTTTCTAACCCAATAAGATTAACCCCATGACTAATGACGTATTCTTTTCCTGTATTAGAACTATACTCAGTCAATAAACGCTCAGTGTACGCGCCTTAAGCAGAGTGGGCTGTATACTTGCCGCGGCTCATCTCTACGTATCTGTGGGAACTAATTACTATAAATCATATAGTTTTTGGCCTCCCTGATGCATCCAGGTACAAACTAATTTGGAACCCAAGGCTTGAAAGGTTAATGTGACCGGTCATGTGTAACGGTCCTTAACAATACCATATCACAGACCTTTTTTTGACTGTCTGACACAGTTTTGGATGTTAGCTATATTTTGTAATCAATAACCCTAATATTTCAAGTTTCTTCATATGCTTGATAAAGAACGTTGAGCTCGAAATGTTGCCTAATGTGAACATCTGGACTGTCCAAATAAATTTTATGAGCATTCAAAAACTACAGTGTGCTGTCCAACCGTTTACTTCTGATACAGATAGAAATGGTATCAAGCTTGATAAAGACCACTTGACGGTCGAAACGTCGCTATTTTATTGAAGATGAAAGAATAACGTCTGTTTTGAATTTATGCACCATATTTTCTGCTGCCGTTGGAATCTGTTATTTTGGAATACTCCTTTCTGGGGATTTGTTGTCCATATTTCCTACAACAGCTCTGCGCCTACTTACTGCCTCCCCTGAGAAGGGTGAACTACCAGAAGTGCTGTTGGTAAACTATTGATGAATGTACTGTTACCAAGTGTGGCCCCAGAGGGGACACTATTGCAATGGGTCACTATACCTAAGTGAGGTCACCAAAGGGCCACTATAACTAAGTGGAGTCATCTATGAGTCACTATTACTATGTGGGGAGCACTGACAATGGCATTGGGGATAGAAGCATTAAAGGGAGAGCATGATGACATGAGTCTTCATGGTGGTCTGGGCTCAGATAGAGAAGAAAAGGGAAAACAGTTTACTCCAATTGGAAAGATGTCATCTATGATCAATGGAAGTAACTTCATGTAAATACTATCAGGACGCTTTCAGATAAGCTTAAATATGGCCATAATATTGAGAAGTGTCCCAGTCTGACTGTGAGTTTAGTGACCCGAACGTCTGTACATAGCATTACACCTCATTCCCCGATACAAAAGAAAACTAACAAAAGACACTCATATTGCTATTTAGAACTTTTTACCATTTAAAAGTGAAACAAAATGAAAACTGTACAATAGTGCAATAAAACACAAGGAGCACCTAAAATCTCTGCATTTTTCGTGTTAAAAAAAGAGTGCTAATCAAAACACCGGGAGGGTGAGCATACAAGCCCATATTCTCCAGTGGTGGTGTCAGACCATTAAGAGGCCTGCTGTGATGATGGTGATGCGCCATAGGAAGAGAGTGCATAATGGGGTCACACAGTGTATGGTCCCATAATGGGAGGCACAAAGTATGATTATAGGGGTCCAGCTCTCCATTGTGAGCCCCCGTAATGTGGCACATCCTGGAAAAAAGGAGGGGGGTTGCTAAAAGGCCATAGGTTGGGTTTGTCCATGGGCACCATAATAAGAAGGGCTTGGAGCTGAAAGAGCTGGAGTAGCTGGGACTGAGGGTATATAAGGGCATGTAGCTGGGTGATACAGCATGGCTTATTGCTACTGCTCAAGTGTCTGGAAGAATAAATGCATACAACAGTGGTGTAATGAGTTAAAGGGGTTTTCCCTCTATATAAAATTGCTTTACAGCCACTCTGCATTTCCCGGTTGCTGCTGACCAGGACATATGACTGTTGTGGTCAATCACTGGCTGTAGAAGATCACTGCTGTTGGCAGTGACTAGCTGCAGCAGTCACGTGTCCTGGTCAGAAGTAATCATGAAGTGCAGAGTGACTGGGAAGTAATTTTAGATAGTGAGAAAACCCTTTCAAGTATATAGCAACTAAAAGAGAAACAACGACACGACACACCAGCTAGTACACAGTAATTGACGGTACTGTCTTATTGTCTTCAGTTTCTGGTTCACCCAGTAGAGGTCATACTTCCGTCACCCTTGGGTGCTGATTCTGACATTTGTGTTACCTTTGGCTTATACAGTAACTCTTATTATCGTTTACATAGAATGAATACACTACAAGTGGTATGATGATTTTCTTTTACTTTTTTTTTTTTTTTTTTGATGTGACGACTGGGAAAAGGGAGGGTCAACAATTAATATCTATTAATTTTATTTTTACTTATTAGTTCGCATAGGGAACTTGAACAAGCAATTGCCTGATTGCTTATACTATATACTGCAATACCTCTGTATTTCAGTAAATTAAATTTCTACAGGCAATACATTAAGTTATTCCACAGGCAGGGCTTAATAGGCAGAAATATATGGCAGCCCTGGGGGCCTTAGCAATACGCTAATATGCTCCTTATTAAAGTAGATTATACATATTTGAACCGAATCTTTAACTCT
Source organism: Eleutherodactylus coqui (assembly GCF_035609145.1). Taxonomy (NCBI): domain Eukaryota; kingdom Metazoa; phylum Chordata; class Amphibia; order Anura; family Eleutherodactylidae; genus Eleutherodactylus; species Eleutherodactylus coqui. The sequence goes on from NC_089838.1 coordinate 164,534,314, forward strand.
ATTATTTAAAATAAATGACAAGTGCATGGGGTATTTAAATGTATTGAAATTGCTAAGAATTCTTTGAGAAAACACTTCTTTTAGTCATTCTACAGCTGAGCATATGCTACATCATCAAAATAAGAAATCCATCTGTGTCTGCTAAAGTCATTCTTGTAATTGCTTTGGCTGAATAAGCCACATATTGCACCATTAGTACTTGCCCTACCTACTACCATGCTATACACCACTCTACTTCTCTTTGGCGTGGAAAACACATGTGCACCACCAGTAGACGCAGTGCACTTATGTGACCAATTGGTTGGGGGCAGCATAGAATGGCATTGTAGTCTACATATGGTCCAGGGCAGCAGGTAGTGCACCCCTGTTCTAGAGGAAATTCTAAATTATGTGCTACATTGTGAAGATGTTACCATTTATTGGAGGAGATGGGGTTTATGCTTCTGGAAACATTCATTTGGAGCTAATTTGGAGAAATTACAAATAATATGGGAGAATAACATTTTTCAAATAAGTAATTTTTTTTAAAAATGGGAGCTATGCTCTGTCTCGCCAAATTCAAAAACTGAAATTGCTTACTGATGCAGGAATACTCAGTTCTAGACTGTTTTGCAAGCCAGCTCTAACACAAAATTTTGAGAACCTAGCAGTTTGCATTAATGTGTTTGAAATATATACTTATGTGATTTCAGGAAGGAACCTGGCATTTTATTTAGTACCTGTTCAGCACTATGCATATTGATTATAATATCGGTGCCTTTTGCACCAAAGCAGAAAAAGATCTGAGTTTATTATAGTATATCCTGTACAAAGAAAACAAATTATCTCATCACAGACAATCCCTTCAATCTGACAGCCAGGAGTCCAACTCCTGAGACCCTTCGCAAAAATTGGATTTAGTGGAAGGGAGATTCAGCAATAAGTTCATATGCATGGTCATCCATATGATGTGTATGCCTCAAATGCACCAGATTGATAACTACTGCTCATAAGCAATACTTCTCTCTGGCACATAGAGATGTCTACTAGAGATGAGCAAATATACTCGTTTCGAGTAATTACTCGATCGAGCACCGCGATTTTCGAGTACTTCCGTACTCGGGTGAAAAGATTCGGGGGGGCGCCGGGGGACGGGGGGAGGCGTGGCGGAGCAGGGGGTAGCAGCGGGGAACAGGGGGGAGCCCTCTCTCTCCCCCCCCCACTCCCCGCTGCAATCCCCCACTCACCCACGGCGCCCCCGAATCTTTTCGCCCGAGTACGGAAGTACTCGAAAATCGCAGCGCTCGGGCGAAAAAGGGGTATGGCCGAGTAGGTTCGCTCATCTCTAGTGTCTACCTAAAGGGGCAATCGAACATGGGTTCTCCTGATGGGTCATCACCTTTAAATGACAGATTTACCCCACTACATCTGTATATAGTTTAGAATTATAGAAGAACTACAGTTAAAGAACATTTTATTTCATTTCACTTTTGAGGCCTTCAGAATTTCCCATATTTATGATTTTATATGACCTAAAACTACATTAGATTTTCAAACAAGTACTAAAAATAGTTCATGAGAACTAAAAGAACAAAATGAGTCAAAAAAAGTAGATTTGGTCTTTAGTTTGTTAAAGAAAATGATCCAATATCACATGTCTATAAGTAGCAAAAGTATGTGAACCTTTGCTTTCAGTATCTGGTGAGACCTCCTTGTGCAGCAATACATTTATGTAAACATTGTCGGTAAATGTTGATTAGTCCTGCACATTGGCTTTGAAAAATTTTATCTCGTTCTTCTGTACAAAACAGCTTCACCTCTGTTATGTAGGTGGATTTCCTCCCATAAACTGTTCGCTTCAGGTTCTTCCACAACATTTCTACAGGATTAAGATCAGGACTTTTACTTGGCCATCCCAAAACTAGAACTTTATTCTTCTTTACAAATTCTTACTACAATTCTTTTGTAGAATGGCTTGTGTGCTTTGGATCATTGTCTTGTTCCACATTCTCTTGTGATTCAGCTCACGGTCTAATATCCTGACATGCTCCTTTAGAATTTGCTGATATTCAGAATTCATTGTTCCATCAATGAGTGCGATTCGCAAGCCATTCTGATGCAGATGCACAAAACAGTCCCAAACCATAATACTACCACCACCATGTTTCACAGATGGTATGAGGTTTTTAAGCCAAAAAGCAATGTTCTTTTCAGAGAGCAGCGGCTTTCTCCTTGTAATCCTACCTTGCACACCATTGTTGTTCAGCTTTTCCTGATGATGAACTCATGAACATTAATATTAGCTAATGTGAGAAAGGCCTTGGGTTTCACTTGTGACCTCATGGATTTTTATATGCCTTGAACTTGGTGGGATCAGTGTTGGTTGACCACACTTAGGTAGGGTAATAATGGCCTTAAATTTCCTTCATTTATACACAATCTGTCTGACTGTGGATTGGTTAAGTCCAAACTCTTTAGAGATGGTTTTGTATCCATTTACAGCCTGATGAGCATCAAAAACTCTTCTGAGGTCCTCAGAAATCTCCTTTGTTCATGCCGTGATATACTTTCACAAACGTGTGTTGTATAGATCCGACTTTGATAGATTCCTGTTTTTTAATTAAACAGGTCACACACTTACGTCTGATTGTCACCCCCTTGATTGAACACAGCTTACTTTAATTTCACCTACAAATAAGTTCACATACTTTTGCCTTTCACAGACATGTGAAATTGGACCATTTTCCTCAACAAATAAATGACCAAGTCTACTATTTTTGACTCATTTGTTTGTTTTTGTTCTCTTTATCTAATTTAGGACTTGTGTGAAAATTCAATGTAGTTTTAAGTCAAATATAAACAGAAATATGGAAAATTCTGAAGGGTCCACAAACTTTCACGTTCTACTGTAAGTCTACAATTTTTATATATTTATAAGTTAGGCTATTCATATAGACCTAACTTAAGAAAGGTTATATCATTGTGTTTCAGGTTGAAGGAGACCCTGCAAAAGCGCAATATAAGTTTTCATGCACATCTTATCCCAAACACATCAAAATGATCTCTATAAAATACAACCCTAATTCCAATAAAGTTTGGATGTTATGGGACTTTATTTTATTCACAGTAAAACATAGAACATTTATTATATAAGAAAATTTAATCATTTAGAAATTGAGAACAGCACTACATCTCAAAAAAGTTGGGGCAGGGCCATGTCTACCACTGTGTAGCATCCGCTCTTCTTTTTACAACAGTCTGTAAACATCTGGGAAGTGAGGAGGCCAATTACTAGAGTTTTGGGAGAGGGATGTTGTCCCATTCTTGTCTGATGTAGATCTCTAGCTGCTCAATAATCCTGGGTCATCTTTTCTGGATTTTTTGTTTCATAATGCACCAAATTCTTTCTACTGGTGAAAGGCCTGGACTGCAGGCGACCAGTTCAGCACCTGAATAACCCACGCTCTTCTTATGTGAAGCCATGCTGTTGTGATGGATGCAGTATGCGGTTTAGCATTGTCTTGCTAAAATATGCAAGGCCTTCCCTGAAAGAGACATTTGGATAAGAGTATATGTTGTTCTTTTGTGTCGTACATGGTGATATATTTACAGTCTTCCTAATTTTATGTTGAAGAACCTTTGAAATTGTTCCACAATTTTTAGATGCATTTTTTTTACAGTTGGTAAACCTCTGATCACGTTGGCTTCTGAGAGACTCTGGCTCTTTAACATGCTTTTTTTATATACAATCATGCGCCTTATTAGAAAATTGAACCTCCGGCTGTTTTTCATTAGTACCATTTACATTTCCAGCCTTTTGTCACCCCTGTCCCAACTTTTGTGAGATGTGTTGCTGCCATCAATTTCTAAATTAGTTCATTTTTGAAATGAAATGGAAAAATGTCTCACTTTCAACTTCTGGTATGTATTTTGTGTTCTATTGTTAATAAAGTATGGCTATATGAGATTTCTAAATCGTTGCATTTTTTTTCCTGAAGATTTATTTACATTTCACACAGCGTTCCAACTTAATTGTGCAGTATTATAAGGCCTCCTGCCCACGGCCATGTTGGACTCAAACCTAGAATATCGCAGCGGAGTCCGACACGGTGCCCCACAAAGACTCCATACTCCCCTCTCCAGATCTGCCACGAGAGTCCCGTCCGGTGAGCCAGCACGCATGCGCAGTGCAGTGCATGGCACGTTATTGCGTGACGGACGGCTTCCATTGACTACAAATAGAACACACAGCAATTTCTTTCACGTTTGGAATTCCGGGGTAGAATTCAGCAGCATGAACTTTGCAAGGCAAAAAGCTATTAGGTTCAATAGAGCCTAATAGCTGTGAAATAACACCGCGGATTTCCTCCGCATTCCTGTCCGTGGGCATTAGGCCTAAATCTATATTACTATTTGTGCCAAAGCACATTCCCTGATATTTTACAGAAAATAAAAGTAAACATTATGTTTCAAAACAGAAACAAACATGAAGTGCCTAGCACCACTTAACTGCTAGAAACAACCACTTATAATTCTTTCTATGTGTATTCCAGTTTTTATTTGGAAACTCAAGCTGATAATTGTAGGGAAGAAAAATTGCCTCAAGGCGAGACTCTAAAGTGTAACTACACAGATCTAAAAAATATGACTTTAACTGTAGGTGATAAAATGGCACAAAAGATTAAAACTAGAGATGAGTGAACGTACTCGTCCGAGCTTGATACTCGTTCGAGTATTAGCGTGTTCGAGATGCTCGTTACTCGTAACGAGTACCACGCGATGTTCGGGTTACTTTCACTTTCATCTCTGAGACGTTAGCGCGCTTTTCTGGCCAATAGAAAGACAGGGAAGGCATTACAACTTCCCCCCGCGACGTTCAAGCCCTATCCCACCCCCCTGCAGTGAGTGGCTGGCGAGATCAGGTGTCACCCGAGTATAAAAATCGGCCCCTCCCGCGGCTCGCCTCAGATGCGTTGTGACATAGCTGAGGGACAGTGCTATCGTGTTGGAGCTGCTGTAGAGAGAGTGTTAGGAGTTAGTGTAGGCTTCAAGAACCCCAACGGTCCTTCTTAGGGCCACATCTAACCGTGTGCAGTACTGTGGAGGCTGCTTTTTGCAGTGTTGCACTTTTTTTTTTTTTTGGTATATCGGGCGTGCAGAGCATTGCGCCCTGCAGTAATACTACAGGGACAGAAGTGGTGGTTAGGCAGGGAGAGTGTTAGGAGTGATTGTAGGCTTCAAGAACCCCAACGGTCCTTCTTAGGGCCACATCTAACCGTGTGCAGTACTGTGGAGGCTGCTTTTTGCAGTGTTGCACTTTTTTTTTTTTTTGGTATATCGGCCGTGCAGAGCATTGCGCCCTGCAGTAATACTCCAGGGACAGAATTGTGTAGGCAGGGCCAGAAGACATATATTATTGACTGAATATACGCAGTGGTCCTTTTCAAAAAAATATTGGGCAGAAAATCTATTTGGCCTGCCTGTCACTGTGCTCAGTGTTCTGGGTCCGTGTGTGCTGGGTGTAGTAGTTCTACAAATAAATACGCAGGCAGCTAAGTGTTACAGCAGGCGTGCGCCAAATTATTTCCTGGCTCAGAAATCACTGCTCTGTTGCAGTTAATAACAGTGCGACACTCTGCAGTTCTGTCACACACTCCAGGGCCAGAAGACATATATTATTGACTGAATATACGCAGTTGGCCTTTTCAAAAAAATATTGGGCAAAAAATCTATTTGGCCTGCCTGTCACTGTGCTCAGTGTTCTGGGTCCGTGTGCTGGGTGTAGTAGTTCTACAAATAAATACGCAGGCAGCTAAGTGTTACAGCAGGCGTGCGCCAAATTATTTCCTGGCTCAGAAATCACCGCTCTGTTGCAGTTAATAACAGTGCGACACTCTTAGTTCTGTCACACACTCCAGGGCCAGAAGACATATATTATATTGACTGAATATACGCAGTTGGCCTTTTCAAAAAAATATTGGGCAAAAAATCTATTTGGCCTGCCTGTCACTGTACTCAGTGTTCTGGGTCCGTGTGTGTTGGGGGTAGTAGTTCTACAAATAAATACGCAGGCAGCTAAGTGTTACAGCAGGTGTGCGCCAAATTATTTCCTGGCTCAGAAATCACTGCTCTGTTGCAGTTAATAACAGTGCGACACTCTGCAGTTCTGTCACACACTCCAGGGCCAGAAGACATATATTATATTGACTGAATATACGCAGTTGGCCTTTTCAAAAACATATTGGGCAAAAAATCTATTTGGCCTGCCTGTCACTGTGCTCAGTGTTCTGGGTCCGTGTGTGCTGGGTGTAGTAGTTCTACAAATAAATACGCAGGCAGCTAAGTGTTACAGCAGGCGTGCGCCAAATTATTTCCTGGTGCTCCGTAAGCGAAGTCAGCCTCCAACCACAGGCCAATAAGCGGCACATTTAATTACAGCGTTCTGTTTCTGCATTACTGGTAATACAGCATGCAGAGGGGTAGGGGTAGGCCTAGAGGACGTGGGCGCGGCCGAGGACGCGGAGGCCCTAGTCCGGGTGTGGGCACAGGCCGAGCTCCTGATCCAGGTGTATCGCAGCCGACTGCTGCGGGATTAGGAGAGAGGCACGTTTCTGGAGTCCCCACATTCATAGCACATTTAATGGGTCCACGCGGTAGACCTTTATTAGAAAATGAGCAGTGTGAGCAGGTCCTGTCGTGGATGGCAGAAAGTGCTTCCAGCAACCTATCGTCCACCCACAGTTCTGCGCCGTCCACTGCTGCAACTCAGAATCCTCCGGCTGCTGCTCCTCCTTCCTCCCAGCCTCCTCACTCCATGAAAATGAGACATTCTGAGGAGCGGGCAGACTCCCAGGAACTGTTCTCGGGCCCCTGCTCAGATTGGGCAGCAGTGGTTCCTCTCCCACCAGAGGAGTTTATCGTGACTGATGCCCAACCATTGGAAAGTTCCCGGGGTCCGGGGGATGAGGCTGGGGACTTCCGGCAACTGTCTCAAGACCTTTCAGTGGGTGAGGAGGCCGATGACGATGAGACACAGTTGTCTATCAGTGAGGTAGTAGTAAGGGCATTAAGTCCGAGGGAGGAGCGCACTGAGGATTCTGAGGAAGAGCAGCAGGACAATGAGGTGACTGACCCCACCTGGTTTGCTACGCCTACTGAGGACAGGTCTTCAGAGGGGGAGGCAAGGGCAGCAGCAGGGCAGGTTGCAAGAGGCAGTGCGGTGGCCAGGGGTAGAGGCAGGGCCAGACCGAATAATCCACCAACTGTTTCCCAAAGCGCACCCTCGCGCCATGCCACCCTGCAGAGGCCGAGGTGCTCAAAGGTCTGGCAGTTTTTCACTGAGAGTGCAGACGACCGACGAACAGTGGTATGCAACCTTTGTCGCGCCAAGATCAGCCGGGGAGCCAGCACCACCAGCCTCACCACCACCAGCATGCGCAGACATATGATGGCCAAGCACCCCACAAGGTGGGACGAAGGCTGTTCACCGCCTCCGGTTTGCACCGCTGCCTCTCCCCCTGTGCCCCAACCCACTGAGATCCAACCCCGCTCTGAGGACACAGGCACTACCGTCTCCTGGCCTGCACCCACACCCTCACCTGCGCTGTCCTCGGCCCCATCCACCAATGTCTCTCAGCGCACCGTCCAGCCGTCGCTAGCGCAAGTGTTTGAGCGCAAGTGTTTGAGCGCAACCGCACGCTCAAGCGTTAAACGTGCACATAGCCAAATTTATCAGCCTGGAGATGCTGCCGTATAGGGTTGTGGAAACGGAGTCCTTCAAAAGTATGATGGCGGCGGCGGCCCCGCGCTACTCAGTTCCCAGTCGCCACTATTTTTCCCGATGTGCCGTCCCAGCCCTGCACGACCACGTCTCCCGCAACATTGTACGCGCCCTCACCAACGCGGTTACTGCCAAGGTCCACTTAACAACGGACACGTGGACAAGCACAGGCGGGCAGGGCCACTATATCTCCCTGATGGCACATTGGGTGAATTTAATGGAGGCTGGGACAGAGTCAGAGCCTGGGACCGCTCACGTCCTACCCACCCCCAGAATTGCGGGCCCCAGCTCGGTGGTGGTATCTGCGGCGGTGTATGCTTCCTCCAGTAAACCACCCTCCTCCTCCTCCTCCTCCAACACAACCTCTGTCTCGCAATCAAGATGTGTCAGCAGCGGTGGGCAAGCATCAGCAGGCCGTGCTGAAACTACTCAGCTTAGGAGATAAGAGGCACACGGCCCACGAACTGCTGCAGGGTCTGACAGAGCAGACCGACCGCTGGCTTGCGCCGCTGAGCCTCCAACCGGGCATGGTCGTGTGTGACAACGGCCGTAACCTGGTGGCGGCTCTGCAGCTCGGCAGCCTCACACACGTGCCATGCCTGGCCCACGTCTTTAATTTGGTGGTTCAGCGCTTTCTGAAAAGCTACCCACGCTTGTCAGACCTGCTCGGAAAGGTGCGCCGGCTCTGCGCACATTTCCGCAAGTCCCACACGGACGCTGCCACCCTGCGCACCCTGCAACATCGGTTTAATCTGCCAGTGCACCGACTGCTGTGCGACGTGCCCACACGGTGAAACTCTACGCTCCACATGTTGGCCAGGCTCTATGAGCAGCGTAGAGCTATAGTGGAATACCAACTCCAACATGGGCGGTGCAGTGGGAGTCAGCCTCCTCAATTATTTTCCGAAGAGTGGGCCTGGTTGGCAGACATCTGCCAGGTCCTTGGAAAGTTTGAGGAGTCTACCCAGGTGGTGAGCGGCGATGCTGCAATCATTAGCGTCACCATTCCTCTGCTATGCCTCTTGAGAAGTTCCCTGCAAAGCATAAAGGCAGACGCTTTGCGCTCGGAAACAGAGCCGGGGGAAGACAGTATGTTGCTGGATAGTCAGAGCACCCTCCTGTCTATATCTCAGCGCGGTGAGGAGGAGGAGGAGGAGGAAGATGAGGAGGAGGGGGAAGAGACAGCTTGGCCCACTGGTGAGGGTACACATGCTGCTGGCCTGTCATCCTTTCAGCGTGTATGGCCTGAGGAGGAGGAGGAGGAGGAGGATCCTGAAAGTGATCTTCCTAGTGAGGACAGTCATGTGTTGCGTACAAGTACCCTGGCACACATGGCTGACTTCATGTTAGGATGCCTTTCTCGTGACCCTCGCGTTACACGCATTCTAGCGCTACGGATTACTGGGTGTACACACTGCTCGACCCACGGTATAAGGAGAACCTTTCCACTCTCATACCCGAAGAGGAAAGGGGTTCGAGAGTGTTGCTATACCACAGGACCCTGGCGGACAAACTGATGGTAAAATTCCCATACGACAGCGCTAGTGGCCGAAGGCGCAGTTCCGAGGGCCAGGTAGCAGGGGAGGCGCGGAGATCAGGCAGCATGTACAGCACAGGCAGGGCAACACTCTTTAAGGCCCTTGACTGCTTTATGGCTCCCCAGCAAGACTGTGTCACCGCTCCCCAGTCACGGCTGAGTCGGCAGGAGCACTGTAAAAGGATGGTGTAGGAGAACGTAGCCGATCGCACGACCGTCCTCCGTGACGCCTCTGCCCCCTACAACTACTGGCTGTCGAAGCTGGACACGTGGCCTGAACTCACGCTGTATGCCCTGGAGGTGCTTGCTTGTCCTGCGGCTAGCGTCTTGTCAGAGAGGGTGTTTAGTGCGGCTGGGGGAATCATCACAGATAAGCGTACCCGCCTGTCAACCGACAGTGCCGACAGGCTAACACTCATCAAGATGAACAAAGCCTGGATTTCCCCAGACTTCTCTTCTCCACCAGCGGACAGCAGCGATACCTAAGCAATACGTAGGCTGCACCCGCGGATGGAAGCATCGTTCTGTATCCCCATCAAAAATGGGGACCTTTTCGCTTCATCAATCTGTGTATAATATTCCTCCTCCTCCTCCTGCTCCTCCTCCTGAAACCTCACATAATCACGCCGAACGGGCAATTTTTCTTAGGCCCACAAGGCTCAGTCATATAATTTTTCTAAACAATTTTTATACGTTTCAATGCTCATTAAAGCGTTGAAACTTTCACCTCAACCAATTTTTATTTTAACTGGGCTGCCTCCTGGCCTAGTTACCAATTAAGCCACATTAAGCAAAGCGATTAATGGGTTTCACCTGCCCTCTTGGTTGGGCATGGGCAATTTTTCTGATGTACATTAGTACTGTTGATACAGCAATTTTTGTGGGCCCTCGCCTACAGTGTAATCAAATTAATTTTTAGCCCACCTGCATTACAGCTGACGTTACATCAGCTGTGTTGGGCACTGCAATGGGATGTATTTATGTACCGCCAGTGGCTTCCTGGCACCCAAACATGCTGTGGGTCCACAGGGAGTTGTAAATGCATCTGTGTCCACTTCTAAAGAACCCCAGTCTGACTGGGGTATGCAGTGTGGACCGAAGCCCACCTGCATTAAACATGACATTACTACCTCAGCTGTGATGGGCAATGCAATGGGATATTTTTATGTACCGCCGGTGGGTTCCAGGGAGCCACCCATGCTGTGGGTCCACAGTGAGTTGTAAATGCATCTGTTTCCACTTCTAAAGAACCCCAGTCTGACTGGGGCATGCAGTGTGGGCCGAAGCCCACCTGCATTAAACATGACATTACTACCTCAGCTGTGATGGGCAATGCAATGGGATATTTTTATGTACCGCCGGTGGGTTCCAGGGAGCCACCCATGCTGTGGGTCCACAGGGAGTTGTAAATGCATCTGTGTCCACTTCTAAAGAACCCCAGTCTGACTGGGGTATGCAGTGTGGGCCGAAGCCCACCTGCATTAAGCACGACATTACATCAGCTGTGATGGGCACTGCAATGGGATATATTTATGTACCGCCGGTGGCTTCCTGGCACCCACCCATGCTGTGGGTCCACAGGGAGTTGTAACTGCATGTGTTCACTTCTAAAGAACCCCAGTCTGACTGGGGTATGCAGTGTGGGCCGAAGCCCACCTGCATTAAGCACGACATTACATCAGCTGTGATGGGCACTGCAATGGGATATATTTATGTACCGCCGGTGGGTTCCAGGGAGCCACCCATGCTGTGGGTGCACACGGAATTCCCATTGCGGAGTTGTACCTGCCTGTGACTATATATAAAAAAACGCGGTCTGACTGGGGCATGCAGACACCTTGACAGAATGAATAGTGTGTGGCACATAGGTTCCCCATTGCTATGCCCACGTGTGCAGCTCCAGATGGAGGTGGCACAGGATTGGATTTCTCATTGCTTCTGTACAGCATTGTGGGCTATCGCCCAGCCCCTTTTAAAGAGGGTCGCTGCCTCTTTAAACCCTCTGCAGTGTGTGTCTGCTTTTCCTGTGGCAGACGCACTTATAAATAGACATGAGGGTGGCGTGGCATGAGGGCAGCTGAAGGCTGGTCAGGGACAGTTTGGTGTGCGCTGTGGACACTGGGTCGTGGGGGGGGGGGATTTGGCAGCATGTAACCCAGGAGAAGTGGCAGCGGAGTGTCATGCAGGCAGTGATTGTGCTTTGCTGGAGGTAGTGTGGTGCTTAGCTAAGGTATGCATTGCTAATGAGGGCTTTTCAGATGTAAAAGTTGTTGGGGGGGGGCCCACTCTTGCCGCTATTGTGGCTTAATAGTGGGACCTGGGAACTTGAGATGCAGCCCAACATGTAGCCCCTCGCCTGCCCTATCCGTTTCTGTGTCATTCCCATCACTTTCTTGAATTTCCCAGATTTTCACAAATGAAAAACTTAGCGAGCATCGGCGATATACAAAAATGCTCGAGTCGCCCATTGACTTCAATGGGGTTCGTTACTCGAAACGAACCCTCGAGCATCGCGAAAATTTCGTCTCGAGTAACGAGCACCCGAGCATTTTGGTGCTCGCTCATCTCTAATTAAAACATATGCATCAGCATCTTTGTTTATTGTGTCTACCCAAACATAGTGAATCATTATAACAGTATACATCAGTATAGAAATCTATCTGTTACGTTCGTCCTGGACTGCCAAGAAAACCCTGAGATCACTTGATACAGGGGAACTCAGGACGGGCATGTAATCGTGCTATACAGGTGGCTAGATGCAGGAGCAGACAGACAAAAAAAGGCCCTAACGTAGGCCTACCATAGGATGAAGGGGACAGGAAAGACTCGGGCGTCCTCCCACCAATGGACAGGTATGACAAACAAACAATAATCGGATGTCCAACAACCAACGGACAGGTGGATCAGACATAGAATGGAAAACAGACATAAGCCAGCGACTGGCAAACACCCAAAACACTCACCTAGCATACCTATAAACATATAGAATTGCTACAGTACGTTTGGGGTATTGGTTTGTATTTTGGCCAAGACACTTAAGCCCATGACAAGGGTCCTCGTTGTCTTGTGGGTCCCTACTCTCACAAGACAACTTACCTCAGAAGTCCTGTTTGCAAGTGGGGCAATCGTTCCAATAGGGACAGCCCCATGCTGGAACCTAAGGAACTAGCTCGCCCTAGATGGTAAATGATACAAGCAGCACAGGACACAGTTCACACCAACACCTAATGGAATGCATAACAGGACTGTTCACACCCTACCAAAAAACATACATGGATGCAAATGCAAGGGGCTGGTATATACGTGCAGCAGACCAGTGGGGATTGGCTGGCAGGAGAAATCCGCACCCAGCCAGCTCAATTATCCCACATCTGTGAAGCTGTGCTCCAGAAGAGTACAATACCTTGACATGTTACTAGTAGTGTCAAGTGGACCTCTATGTTATTTATCTATTGGTTATGCTGATGATACAGATGCTGTGGAGAGGAAAGGGCATGATGCTTGACTGAATGAACTGAAACTATTGAACCCCGTTTCGGGTCACATTTTGCTCAAATTTCGGTTTGGTGCCATTTAGCCATCAGGGTGGAGTGGTTCCTCCGCCCGTGTGAACAAGCAGTTCCTGCACAAGTATGCACAGTATTTGTGCAGACACGTGTGCAAAATACACTTATTCCCTGCACAAAAAAATTGTACAGGAGCAAACGTATTGCAAAACATGTTCATCTGAAGTAGACCTTAGTCGTGCAGATTTTGGTCCAGAATTCCAAGATGGCACATTCTGTCCCACGTGAAAGCACCCTAATACATACATTGAGATATAGAGATCTCAGTGACTCTATCCTGAGTAAAAAAAAACTACTAAGTGCCATTGTCATGAGCCATCAGGTATGTGAAAGAAGTGGCATTTCTTATATAGTTTTCCAGGTGGCACATGACAATGCAGCTCATTAATTATGCACTGAAGTTATTGTGTCAAAAGAATGTTGGAGATCTCAGCAATGCCTAATCCCAGGTGAGTAAATTTGCTAGTTAAACTTTGGAAGTTAGGAAAGCATGCTAGTTGAAATTTGAGTTTTTGGAGTAAGTTTATTTCATTTTAACACAAGTGTCCAAACAAACTGTTTTAAGTACATTTTACTGTATTTTACATTACATATATACTGGACCATGAAAAGGCTGCTAGATTAAATATGTTAACACAGTTTGGGATAGTCAGTAAAGGGATGCTGTAAAAGGTATAAATAGTGATGAGCGAGCATGCTCGCTAAGGCAATTACTCGATCGAGCATTGGCCTTAGCGAGTACCTGCCCGCTCGGGAGCAAAGATTCGGCTGCCGGTGGAGGGCAGGGAGCTGCGGGGGAGAGCGGGGAGGAACGGAGATCTCTCTCTCCCTCTCTCCCCCCCGCTGACTGCCGCAACTCACCTGTAACCCGCGCCGGCAGCCGAACCTTTTCTCCCAAGCGGGGAGATACTCGCTAAGGACAATGCTCGATCGAGCAATTGTCCTTAGCGAATATGCTCGCTCATCACTAGCTATAAACAAACAAGTAACATTGAACTTCAAAATATGTGATAGCGCCATATGTATTTTATGTGTGTGACCAATAGATTACTTACAGCCTTTGTTGTTCTCTCAGCCATCATGAAATCAGCACTCACTCTCATGATGATTTTGCTTTTTGGCATGATTAAGATAAGATGCAGAAGTTCTCTTCCACCACAATAACTCACGTGTCACAATGCACTCACATTAGTCAGTCTGCTATATTACATTTTAGTGTCTAATGTTTCATTGACTGCAAGCCTGTAAAGGTCATTGCTATTTTAATATGTATTTTCCGGCTTTACATACTGCCAGTTTCCTTCAGGTGCTGTCATTGACGTAAGCAGGCTCTCCACTGGTGGAACTCTTATTTGTTTGCAAACAAACCATATGAATGTGAGCGTCAGACTAGCATTTGCCTACGCTGTCATCACTACAATGTTTGTAAATACAATGCTGAACAAATTAACATAAGCTGTAAAGTCAAAAGTTCAAGTGTAAATGAATCCAGTTTGCTTGTCATTTACAACAGCTAGGGTTCATGTGTACAAAGAAACATAACAGCGTCCCATTAGCAGACAGATCAGATCTATGATGTGTTCAAGACTAAGAAAAAAAATATTAATAGAAACCGTTCGGGGAGCAGGAAAGGGGAATCCACAGCCAAACGTCTCTGGATGGAATCGAAGAGTGCAGAACAGACTAATTGACTATTATAAGGTCCGTGTGTTTTCCACTCAGCTACACAGCTTTTGGACGGAAGAAAAAGCACTGCATGCTGCATATTTTCTTCCAGCATTTTTAGCTGGATCTGTTGCGGAAATTCCAACCGGAGGTTCCAATGCAGATGTGAGACCGGCCTAACATCTAGATCTTATTTAACATAGGGTAAACATTTCACTTAAGGCCCATTTAGACACAACGATAATCGGTCAAAAGATGTCGCTCAAGCGACTTTTGGGCGATCATCGTTGTGTCATTTACAGTGCAAGATGATCGCTCAAGATGAGCGATCACCTTGCACTGCCAGCGGAGGATATAGGAGACAAGCGGGGTGTCCCCGCTTGTCTTCTGCAAACAGTTGTTCCCCCACTCCGAGTGCCCAGCTATTATACAGCCGAGCGCTTAGAGCGGAGGATGCAGAAGACAAGCGGGGTGTCCGCTTTGTTTTTCATACCCAGCTGTCATCAGGGAGCGGGATACAGCTGAAACAATAGCATCAGCTGTATCCCTCTGTGAATCCCTGATAAGACTCATTGTTGTCTTTCAGCACGCTGAAAGACGACGATGAGCGATGGGATAACGAAAACTGCACGATGTAAGTGCAGTTACACACAACGATTTTCGCTTTTGAGCGAATTTTGAACGATAATCATTGTCTCTAAATGGGCCTTTAATCAGTGGTGAGTTGTAATACGGGCAATTATTTGGATATCATATAGACATCATAAAGGGCAGTCTATGTGTGTCTGTGACCAAGATAGGACAGTCACAAAGTAAAATCATCTTTCACTCTGGTAGACCCAGTCCGTCCACATATGACATGATTGGCCATTTATTTGAATTGTTGGTGTTATGGTGCGGTGGTGACAGGCAGAGGCAGCACATTTAAAAAAAACTCTTACTTAACAAGCAGTGGTTATGTGTCTTCACGCCATAGGAAGGCATTGGTACTTGAACATTGCATTAAACAACAGATGAAATTACAATTGTCATTTAAAGTACATTGCATTTACACTGCTTCCTGAACTAGGCCGCAACAAGTCACCTTACCAAACATCGGATATTTACGCCGTATGCACAATATCCACTTCACTATTCGTAGTCTAGACCTATACCACCCTGTAGAAGCTGCGTCTTTACTCACGAGATACCTGACGTCATTGACGTCGATTTCCAAATTTATCTCAGGGCTAACCTCACTATGTCACTCTTTCACATTGATGCATCAGGTGCTGGTTGTGCCCTCACATCCACCAAACATGTTAGCATTACTGGGCACTTTGTAAAAGATAGCTTTTGGCATCAGTGAGACATCCAAACTTACCTTAGATGCAATGCTCCATGTCGCAGTCCTAGTCCAGCTGTGCCTCCATCATGGGAGCCAGCTAGTCTTTCAGACTTCATTTGAGCCCCCAGTTATCAGGGCCCTTTTGTCCTCTATTTTAAGCCAGTGGTTATCGAGGCCCTTTCATTCCTCATTTATGCTGCTCTCCATTTATGCTGTTACATCACAAATTTCTGCCGGGCTCACTTTGGCGGCTGCTATGGCTGCCTTGCTGTACTCTGCTGATACTGCATCACTAAGAGCTGTGATGCAGCACATACCTTTAGATCAGGATCTTGAACCTTTAAGCTTGTTCCTAAGAAGGAGAAAGCAGAGCTTATCCCAGTTCCTTTTTTCTTATCACTGGGCAGTCTTTTCATGGCGGGGATGTACTAAACGCATTGCCACTGTGTCACCCAGGAGGTAAAGCCTCCTTTTACATGGCGCTACACTGCACCTGTCTTTAGTTCTGCTAGTGCTCGCTCCACTCTCCATTCCCTGGGAGCAGCGCTTTTCTCTGGCACCTGGGGTGCTCTACAGCTCTCAAGTTTCAGGCCAAAGGGGCGGAGCCTAGCATGGCTATTGGCCACTACAGCATGTGGCTGTAAGCCACTCTGCTGTAAACACAAGAGTGAGCAGTGCTGCCCCCTTACATATGAATACAACATGACCTTAGAAGTGATTCAGCAAATGGAAGAATGTTCGGGAAATACACACTTTAGAATATCCTTATATTTTACCTCAAGTATATTCAAAGAAGAGGCTCGTTTTAATGAAATTCATGCTTTCATAACAAGTATTTTATGACATGGGAGAACTCTTCTTCAGGGATAGAAGAATACACAACATAAGGGCTTTGACTAATTGCATACATTGAAGGCTACCCATCTTTAAATGAAGTTAATTTGTTACACAAATATATCACTCGTTGTATTCAGTTAAGTATTTTCAGAAGTGATCTTCAGAACAATAACATCATCATATGCCATTCTCCAGAAGTAATGACATTCTAGAGTCTTAGGCAGAACTTTACCAGCAATTTCTTCAACAGATGTTACAACAAAAGCTTGAACAAGTGTCCTAAATGTACATATTACTAGTAGAGATGTTTATCTAGAAGCAATGTTGTCAGCACTCATTTGCTCCAGCTGTCTAAATAGTCTTTTCCTGTTGTATCTGTAATCTAGTAAATCATTTTTGATTAAGCATATAGGGGCAGATTTATCAAAACTAGTACAAGGAAAAAGTGCAGCAGTTGCTCATAGCAACCAGTCAGATCCCAACTTTTATTTTTCTGAGGCCTTTTGGAAAATAGAAGGTACAATATAACTGGTTGATATAGACAACTGCTCCACTTTTTTTTTTACTTTGCACTAGAATGATAGAATGGTAGAGTTGGAAGTGACCTCCAGGGTCATCAGGTCCAGCCCCCTGCTCAGTGCAGGATTCACTAAATCATCCAAGACAGATATTTGTCCAGCCTCTGTTTGAAGATTTCCATTGAAGGAGAACTCACCACCTCCCATGGTAACCTGTTCCACTCATTGATCACCCTCACTGTCAGAAAGTTTTTTCTAATATCTAATTTGTGTCTCCTTCCTTTTAGTTTCACCCCATTGCTTCTAGCCTTTCCTGTGCAAATGAGAATAGGGCTGATCCCTCTGCACTGTGACAGACCTTCAGATATTTGTAGACAGCTATTAAGTCTCCTCTCAGACTTCTTTTTTGCAAGCTAAACATTCCCAGATCCTTTAACCGTTGCTCATAGGACATGATTTGCAGACTGCTCACCATCTTGGTAACTCTTCTCTGAATATTGCTCCAGTTTATCTATGTCTTTTTTTAAAGTGGGGTGCCCAGAACTGGACACAGTATTCCAGATGGGGTCTGACTAAAGAAGAGTAGAGGGGGATAATCACCTCTCGTGATCTAGATTCTATGCTTCTCTTAATACACCCCAGAATTGTGTTTGCCTTTTTGGCTGCTGCATCACATTGTTGACTCATGTTCAGTCTATGATCTATTAGTATACCCAAGTCTTTTTCATATGTGTTGCTGCTTAGCCCAATTCCTCCCATTTTGCTGTGTTTTTTTCATTTTTCTTGCCCAGATGTAGGACTTTGCATTTCTCCTTGTTAAATACCATTCTGTTAGTCGACGCCCACTGTTCAAGCTTTTCTAGATCTTTTTGAATACACTCCTTTTCTTCCCTAGTGTTAGCTATCCCTACTAGCTTTGTGTCATTGACAAATTTGATCAGTTTCCCATCAATTCCCTCCTCCAGATAATTTATAAAAATGTTGAACAACACTGGACCTAGGACAGAACCTTGTGGTATCCCACTTGATACATTCTTCCACTTGGATGTGCAACCATTTATGACCACTCTTTGAGTACGATCACTCAGCCAGTTGTGAATCCACCTAACAGTTGCCTTGTCAATCCATATTTGGTCATTTTTTCAATAAGTATAGTATGAGATACTTTGTCAAATGCTTTACTAAAGTCAAGATATACTATATCTACCGCATCTCCCTGATCAACCCAGTCGGTGATTTTGTCATAGAAGGAAATGTTTTAATAAATCCCCCGAGTGCTGATTCAAAAGTCAATGCCTGACCAACATTTAAATAAAAGAGTTAATTTCTTGTATTAAAAAAGTGTGTTTTTTAATACAAAACACATTTTTTTTATTTTAATCCTGAAAGGCATTTTGAATTTTGATTTGTATTTTTTAACTCTAATGCACTGGCTATATTTGTATGGCAGTACATTAGCTAATGTATTAGTAGTACACAGGCTGTTGTTTTGGCATAGTATACTTAAGCAACAAGGAATATGGCTGCATAGCCCTAGGCTGCTTCGATGGACTCTGGCTGGCTGCCTATGCTGATATGAATCCAATTTCGTTACAGGGATTCCCTGTGACATGATCAAATGGGTCTCATGCTCACAGTGTCTCCTTGAATGATAAAATCAATGTTAATTGCAACAGCCAAAGGGTTAGATATCAGAGACACCATGTTTCTATGATCTCTGTTATTAAAGTGGGGCTGCGGCTTCATATTACAGTATTGTCCTGCCTACAATCGAACTGACATGGTTGCTGTTCCCATGTGATCAGCAGGACAGGTGTGCTTGTTATCAATTAGTAGAACTTTCTCACACACTAATGGGCCTTTTACATGGGTAGATGATCAGACTGCAATCAACATTCCTCTTAGGGCTCCTTCACAAGGGTGCTGCTTTCGTCCGCCTGCGTCCTGGCCACATTGCGGACAAAAAAATTGTATGAATGAGAGGCAGCCGTGACCAACTTGCGACTGCATCTCACGTTTTAACGCCCATTCAAATGGCCAGATGTGGCATGTATACATTGCAGCCCGGAATACCAGCCAGGAGGAGGTGGGACGGAGCAGGAGCTTAGCAGAGCTAGTGTGCTAATCTCCTGCAACGTCCTGTCCCCTCCCTCTGCTGTCAGCCGCTGCTAAACTCCCTCCCGCCTCCTTTTTCTGGCAGCTCTCATAGGCTCCCATAGTAGTCTATGGGAATGGTCGACGTATTCTGGCAAAACATAGTGTTATCCTCTGCTTCTGTGTCTGGCAGGCGAGGTCGTCATCCTGCTCTCCCTGTTCACTGAACTTACATTTATTCTCTTCCAGCACTCCTTGGGTTAATTGCTTCTGGACCTTCTGCTTAGCTGATGCACCTTTATTAATCACCTCCCTATATAGCTGCTTTGGGCCTTTCAGACACTACTGTAGTGTTGTTGTGTGATTCATGTCCATAACTCCATGTTTAGCCGCTGCTCTGGCAGTTTCCTTACTACCTTGCCTTTTGCTTGTGTTCTGTGTCCTTCGTTCGTGTATCCAGCTCTGTTATCCTCGTGAGTCTGCCTCTCTGTTTATCTTTGTCAGTCTGTACCTCCCTTGTTCCTGTACACGCTGGTATTGTTCTGTTGTTTGTTTTATAGGTGTTCTGTCCTGTCAGGGTCAGTCAGCGCCTAGAAGAAGATCATGGGGTCATCTTTATCGGGACGAATGCTCCGCTTTTAGGCAGGGGTTTCCCTCTTCTGCTTATTAGTTCAGGGCAAGATACTTTCCCTAGTTTCATCTGCATATGGGATTTGTACATCCGGTATCTTACCTCCCACGCTGGGGTCGGCTGTCAACCGTACTGGACTGGATCATCACCTACCAGGAAGGTTGACAGTGGTTCCACATCCACAGTCGTTACAGATACGTCCAGACCTATCTTTTCCGATCAGCATAAAAGCAGACGTCTGGAATGCGCATTGTGTGCCTTATCTTTTCCAGCCGACCAATTTTATGCACGAAAAAAATCGCTCATCTGAACAGGTGCATTAGAATCCAATGTTTCAGATGGTCGCGATTTTCGCCCGGCGTTTTATCTCAGCAAAGTAGTCGTGATAAAACGCTCATGTGAAGGCAGCTTTAGGCCGCCTTCACACGGGCCAGAAATGCTGCAGAATATCCGCTAGCAGAATCACTACAAAAATTCGGTAGCATTTAGAGTACAAGCCATGTGGAGGGTATTTTGAAATCGCCTTCACATGGTACAGACATTTTCCTCAACAAATCTCAAAAATGATGCAAATATTGTAATCCACAAATCAATTTGACAAAAAGTTAGAAAAGCTGTGATTAAAACCATTACAAGTGCAAATATAATATAGGAACTTCATGCTAGTTTATGGTTTGCATTTTGTCACTCCTATGTCAATACATAAAATATACGGTAACTACCATTATTCTTTATTAAACATCTAGGATTAATGTAACCAAAGCTCATTAGCTAGGTATTGATTTTGCAGGGCTAATTCTACTGCTTTGCATAGTCATATTTATGCAAACTGTGTGATTTTTCCTGTTTCCTATTAACACAACACCATTAGGAACGTACTGCTGTTTTTCATATTAGTCCTACTAATCCATTCGTCGTCCATGTGTTACTTTAAGTAGTTTTGCTAGCTTAATAATGTAACAAAATGACAGAGAGCCTATTAAAGGGGCTGTCCACGCTCTACTGCTTTTTACATTTTTTATTAATTTAGTTACAGAAAAGGAAATCGTACAACTTTCTAATTTACATGTATTTAAAATTCTGCTCATGTAACGTTCTTATACCAGCACAGTCGCCCCTATCTACACAGGGCAATGGTATAGTCTATGAACCGGACTGTTCATAGTAATGGCTGTCAGTTATGTGACCCACTGAATATGTCATGTGGCCCCTGGAATTCAACTCATGTAGTACTCCAGAGTTGGGTACTCCAGCACTTTCTGTAATGATTACAGTGTTGAATCAGGTTTAATGTGATATATGAAAAGTGATGTTATGTGTTCATATTTCTCAGTGAATTATGTGTTCTGGTAATATTCTCCAGCCCCTGGTGTGTATAGGTCACCTAGCATCAGTCAGGGGAGTGTTTAGCCAGGTATAGAGAGCCTGTGATTGGTGAAGACCCCTAGAGAGTCGGTGTTAGTGACAGTACAAAAAGGAGAGAGTGGGCAGCGCTAAGTCAGTCTTCCAAGTTCAGACCTAGGCTCAAGCTTGAAAGAGGCTGGAAAGGAACAAGGAGAGAGCCAGTGTGGTAGGAAGAGAACATTTAAAGTGTGAGTACTCAAGAGCAAGAATTTAGTTACAGAGTAGAGAGCGTTAAGAAGAGAGAAGAAGGAGAACTAAATCAGCCATACATAGGCACAGCAAAAAAGGAAATCACGTCAGCCAGAGATAGGCCCAGCCAGGGAGTGAATCTAGAAAGCAAATCACAGAGGATAAATGTAGTTCCCTGCATCAAGTCCCTGAGAAACTGCAGAAGTAATTAATGCCTGTCGCTGTAACTGTTTCTTCTAAAGTCATCTGATGTGAAGTGTATGCAACAAGTCAAGTTAATCCCTCCTCTGCTCTTGAAGAATAAAACTGTTTTGATTTACCTTTACACCCGACTCCTGCAGTCACTTTCCACCATCCATTCCACCTGTGACATTTGCACTGAGGCACCACACAATGCACTTCAGGGAGGACAGAGATTGACAACCCCCCCCACCCCCAATTTTGGTTAAGTTCTCCACTTTTTGTATTTAATATTTTTATTGGAACGGGTCCCTACCCGTATACGGACTGGCATCACAACAAACAACATCTTCCCCTACCCGACTCAGTGGGTAGTGCCCCACTAGGGTATCACCATCTTACCCTGCCTGACCTCGCAGGCAGCACACAATAAGAATTGCTAAATTTACTACTGCAGTAGTAACATCTTCAGACCTCAAGTCCACTTTCCAGGAGGAGCAGTAGGGTCACCGTGGTTACGATCTTATTTTTCCCTCCTAGGTCTGGCTTGCTTCACTTACACTGTTCAGGTATCTAACAGGTGAATAGCAGATTACTGAGGAGCAGAACTTACACTGTGTTACTACCTGCAGTGTCATCATGCCTGTCAGTATTTGTGATGAAGCAGCTCTGGTATTCTTCTCCCTGTCTCCTCTGTGTGGTCTTTTTTTAGTTGACTTTATTAAAACAGCAGCATGAGAACATCACCTGGAGTCGGATGTTTCTTCCTTTTATCAGATAACTTTATTAACAACAGCTGTAAAAGAAAACACAGATACAACTGTCTCCAGGTGATGTTGTCCTCTTGTTGGTAATAATGTTAACTAAAAGCAAACCACCACACAGAGGAGACCGGGAGAAGAATATAAGAGCTGCTTCTGCATAGACACTATAGATATGATGGTGCTGCAGGTACAGCATCGAGGAGCAGGCCCACAGCCGAGGAGATAACGGAATAGAGTTGGGCCTTGTCACGGGGCTCAGCCATCTCCTCCCCTGAGGATAGCATGGGACCCATCCAAGTTACTGCTGGGGGAACTTTCACATGGGAAAACACTTAGTGGCGGTTTACCTTAAAGTCCTGTCACTTGTGATGCCACCGTTCCTTCCTCTACGGTGAACCCAGATGGTGGAAGAATAAGTAGTCACATACAGGGCAACGTTTAAAGCAAAGCCAGGAATGGTCGGCAGTGCTCCTTTACTTGAAAAAAGTATTTACAGTCCAACAACAGTATAAACTCACGTTAGCAGGAAAATGTTGCAAAATCACAAAGTGGTGCGACAGGGAGGAAATCACAGGATGTCAGAAGAATCCACAGTCCAAGTTATCTGTAGGGTTCTGTTCCGGTACAAACTCCTTCACTTATGCCAACTCTCTACCGGTTGGCACTCACATTCGGCATGCACTCCACTCTGCATGGTGGCTCCTCTCTCTCTCTTTTCCTCTCAGTGGGTAAGGACACCACTGGTATCTTCTGAGTAAAACTGGCCCAGGGAAGGCTGGTGATACCCTTCAGCCTCATCCATTCTTGCCCACACAGAACTAATGATGTCTGTGAGGCTCACTTGCAGAAATCCAGACGCTCCTCACCCTTGCAAGACCAGAACAGAAGACCTTGCAATCACATATATATAGCACGATGACATGACAAACAAAAAAATACATCTTCTATATATTTGTCAATGTTTGTTTGTTTGTTGGAGCATCACGCACAAACGGTACAATCGATTGACATTTTTGAAATTTTGCACACAGTATAATCTCGACCCGGAGAAGATTATAGGCTAAAAAAATCAGAAATGTTGTTGTCTTGGCAAACTTATTTGCATATTTTTGCCTTTCCTTGAATTTCAATGCAGCAACCCTCAAATTTGCTTTCACCAATGGATTCTACAGATTCGATTTAGTATTCCTGGCTATTTCCAACAAGTGATTCCCACTAGAAGAGTTATACTGAGCGTTGACAATATGTTCCCAGAGAGGAATACATGCAACCGAGGATGCCCATAGTAACCAAACACAGCGCATGGTAACCAATCACAGCACAGCTTTCACTTTACCTCAGCACTAAGAGGATTAAAAGCTGTTGCCTATCACAACCAATCACAGCGCAGCTTTCATGTTACCTCAGCAGTATAATATATGGCAACCAATCACAGTACAGCTTTCATGTTACCTCAGCAGTATAATATATAACAACCAATCACAATGCAGCTTTCATGTTACCTCAGCAGTATAATATATAACAACCAATCACAGTACAGCTTTCATGTTACCTCAGGAGTATAATATATAACAACCAATCACAGTACAGCTTTCATGTTACCTCAGCAGTATAATATATGGCTAATACAGTCACATAGCATTAATCAGCATCAGTGCTTCCACATATTTAGCGGACATTCTGATATCCTCTTTTCTTACCTAAAATGTCATGTTTTGTATTGCCCGTGTTCTGTATCTGGTACACAGGCTATATATATATATATAACGCACAATCTGTTTGTTTGTTTGTGTCGTATACAAGTAAACAGCTCTGAAAGTTTTGCCTGAGCGTTCTTCAGCACCAGGCGATGAATACTGGCGTAAATAAAAATCGAAAACTCATTGCCTTCCCCTGTAATTCTTATTGCCAACAGTAACTAATCACAGTTCAGCATTTGTTTCTTACATTTCTGAGGTAAAATAAAAGCTGTGCTGTGATTGGTAGCAACAGCTTTGTATTTTGGACGACTTCTATAACTGCGGTGCCGGGCTCATTGTTGTGGCTCACTTTGTATATTCCAATATCTGCTATTCAGAAAATCGCCGTACAACGCACGGGTATATCTC
This sequence comes from Eleutherodactylus coqui, assembly GCF_035609145.1. Classification (NCBI taxonomy): domain Eukaryota; kingdom Metazoa; phylum Chordata; class Amphibia; order Anura; family Eleutherodactylidae; genus Eleutherodactylus; species Eleutherodactylus coqui. The sequence continues at coordinate 164,558,893 of NC_089838.1, forward strand.
CTGGTACAATATAAAAGACACTGACAACACATAGGCACAAGACAAATGCATTTATACATTATGTATAGGCCCTGTTAACTCCGGGCCACTACACAGGTAGTGATACTCCTGAGAGCTGCTCCTCAGTAATCTTCTACACACCTGCTACATACCCGATCACATGACTGCCACCATTACTTTGGACAGTCCAGTCCATGGACTATACTTTGTGGATAGGGGCCACTGCACTGTTATAAGAAAAGGATGGGAGCAGAATTTGAAATACATGTACATTAAAAAATTCTATAATTTCCTATTCTATAATTAAAAAAAGGTAAAAAGCGGGAGAGCGCAGACAACCGATTTAGGGTACGTTCCCATGGGGCAGAAATACTACAGAATTTTCGCAGCAGAACAGTCAAAATCCGCATGATTTTGGCAGATACAGCGCTCACTTCCCAATTCTTTGCACAGCCTTTCACCCAGTACTTTGCGGCCTCCAGGGAGCACCGCATTGCTGGTCAAGTGCTACGGAAGTGGCATTACTTGACCAGCCGCACTGCACTCACTTGAAGCTGCCGGGTGCCAGTTGTACAGGTAAGTACTATAAAGCACTGGTGTAACTATAGGTGGTGCTGGGGATGCAGTGGCACCAGGGATCAGGAGCCTAAAGGGGTCCATAAGGCCTCTCTTCTCCATATAGGGAGCCCTGTACTATGAATAAAGCATTATAGTTGGGGGCCCTGTTACAAGTTTTGCATTGGAGCTTCAAGTTACGCCTCTGCTATAAACTACTAGTTAGGCTTTATTCACATCTTCACTAGGTATTCCCTTTCCTGCTTTGTTATGGGAGTAGGAAAATGGAATCCCCCGGATGAACGGATCCGTGTCACAATAAAACCAAACTGTGCCGAACAAACCCCATTGACTATAATGGGGACCATTCAGTTCCTGCACCTGTCCATCTTTTTTGGCATTTTATGCCAAATCTGCAGTGGAGACTGTGAACGGAGGTCCCTGACGCAGATGTGAATGGAGCCTTAGTAGCAAGAAAGGTCAAATCATGTGTATCAAAGGATTTCCAAGGAGCTCTTAATTCATTTCACTTTGTAGCAGAGCCAGTAGATTATTACTAAAAGCATTAGTCTCAGTTGCAGGAGGCGTGCAGCTACTATCAGTGTTCCATGACGAATGTTTGAGGAAAAACTCTATCCTGGAAAAACGGTTCTGCTATGAAATGCAAACAATACTTGAACGCAGTTAACCTTGCAGGTAATATACTGTACTTCTTCAGCAACAAGCAGGTGCTTCAGCGAGACTGAATTATTATATTGACATTGGGCTGGAAGTGGAAGCGCATCTTCAACAGCAATAACACAGTGAATATGGGATTTTCAAAGCTCTCCAAAGTTCCATATGTATGTAATGCATTGATATTCATATACCTTGTTAACATAAGCACAGAAGCAAACCAGGAGTGGAGCCTGGTTGTGTGGCCAGCGTTCCATTCATTCTGATGTTACTGCAGGAGAAGAAGCGACCCTTGCAGTGACAGGCAGAAAGGGACCCAGGACCCCCGTTCTTGAGAACAGTGGGGGTCTCAGCTGTTAGACTCCCACCGATCAGCAAGTTAGACCCTACCCTATGGATAGGGGATAGTTTATAATCTTTGTACAACCCCTTCGATGGTGACTCACACATGGGAGAAAATATGCAAAGGACAAATATGTCTTACATGTAGATTTTAATGTGGAATTGCTGCAAATTTGCAAGGGATGAAGTCTGCAGCATTTCCGCAGTAAACCCACATCAAAATCCACATTAAGACATGTTTATTTTGTGGCAGATTTGTCCATTGACATTTTTCCATCATGCATGACGCTACCCCTATACCACTAGGGAAGTTTTAACTAGTGTGACATATTTTTTCGTTTCCTGTTTTCTAAAACCTGAGTTTGTCCTATAATTAAGTGAGTTTTGTAGTTTAAAACGTATGGTATATACTTTTGATATATATACATCTAGTGTCAACTGGTTGTTTGCTTAAGCCCTTTTTACAGTGGCCACTAAGGGGTCTTAGGCTGGGCTGCTGTGCTTTGAGGCAGGTAAGAGCCTGGTTCCAGATGTCAAATAACGGCTGGGACCCTGCAGTAATGAACGGGCATGGATAAACCTCTGTTGCCGACCAATTAATCTCTTGTAAGGGTGTGCGCAATACAATCACTGGGTGCTGATGGGTTTCCATTGCAGCCGGAAGCCTCATTTAGGCCTCAGGATATGCCAAGCATGCCAGCCTGTCCAACCCTGTCTCTGGCAGGGTCTGATTGCTGATCAGTCTAAGGTACACTATACTGCAATTGCATCTTCAAATCCCTTGGAGGGGGAAAAGATGTGTAAAAGAAAAAAAAATTTCAATAAAGTTAAATAAAGTTGATTTAAAAAAAAGAAAAGAAAACCCCCACCTTTTCCCTCTAAACATATTACATACCACATTTGTAATGGCTCCTACTATAAAAAAAAAAAGTTTGGCTGTTATCCCACATGGTATAGTGCTTAAAAAAACCTTAATGTCAATGTTTTAAATTCATCCACCTCCAAAAAAAAAAAACAATAAAAGAGATCGAAAAGTCCCAGTTAACCCAAAATGATACTAGTGGAAACTACAAATCATCCTGCAAAAATCAATACTTCACATAGCTCCAATGGAGAAAAATTAAAAATGTTATGGATCTTAGAGTGCAACATGATTTTCTTTTTTAGAACTATAGTAACACATAAAAAAAACTATATACATGTAGTATTTTTGTAATCATATTGACTCGCAGACTAAGGCTGGGTTCACACGGGGCGTATTCCCGCCAGAAATCCCGCAGTTTGGCCGCAGCAAAAACCGCGAGATTTCCGCCGGAAGAAGCGGCCCGGCCGCTCGCTCTTCCGCTGCGGCCGGCGCTCCCATAGAGGAGAGCGCGGCCGCGGCGGAAATGAAAAAAAAACAGACATGCTGCATATTCTGGAACCGCGGCTGCGGCCACCGCAGCCGCAGTTCCAGCCTGACTTACCGCAGCGGATTGGGCGTCCTGTGTGGGCGAGATTTCTGAGAAATCTCGTCCACATGGCTGGCTAATCCCGAGATTAGCGGCCACAGGAGGATTTCCCGTGGCAAAATTCTGCGCGTAATTTCCGCGGCAAATCCGCCCTGTGTGAACCCAGCCTAAAAGTAACATTTCATTTATATTTGGTTTAACAAAACCTGCAGGGCATCACAAATCACATATCAGGGGTAGATAATATCTATTATATACAACCCATATAAATAACAAAAAGTCCCTCCTATAATATATAGCAAACAGAAGCAAAGAAAACTGGAGTGCAGGACTTATAAATATAAATATATTTATTACATATAGCAAATTTATATAAATAAAAGACACAAAAATACACACAAGTATAAAAACACATAAAATCTAAAAAATCCCCACCTAATGATATGAGTCCCTGAGAGCAGAATACAAATCAGAATAGATATATATCACTAAATCTGTCCAGGGCAATAGCCATCAGTTATATTCCCCCAGTATAACCCCCATTAAGGAGGAAAAGACAATGTGCAGAGAGTTTTAAAAACCTATTAGTAGTATAAAGCTCCCCAGGGTTCCACCATAGTGACGCGCGTTTCCAACAACCTTCCTCAGTGTATTTTATTTATATTGTATAGTGGCTATTCACAGAAGCAGAAAGTCCAATTATCAAGTAAGACGCCCTTCACAGCTAGGACTTAACTAAAACGTCAATTCTTTATTTATATCCGTTAAAACACATAGATTAGGGCACGAACATGGAACAGAACCAGTGCTCACTGATACAGGTTGTACCAGCAACAAATACTGCTAAACCACAGGACAAAGACAAAAAACAAAAATCGTGATATGCACTAACAAACACTTAGAGCTCCCTTATTAGGATATATGAATACTGGAGCTGTTGTGTGGTATCCATTAATTAGTCTCTTGGATTTGAAACCTTAAATTGTGACTAAATAGTCAAACGTTTAAGGATTATTCATTGATCGCTAGACTCCGTTCTTTGGTGTATATGGGTAATAATTTCCAGTTTTTAATCTTAACTGATGGTTAGCCACTCAACGCGTTTCCCCGCTGATATAAAGCGGATCATCAGGAGTAAAGAAGTAAAGAAGTAAAGCTTTAGTTATTAATAGAGTTCCACTATTATATGATGAAAAAATAGTGGGAACTATTTTCAATCCAGTCACTTATCAAAGATAGATAAAGAGTCAGAGTCTGAGTCACAGAGATGGATTATATGGGTAATAAGCCCCTTTCTATTAATTCAATATAAGACTCGACTACAGAGACCAACTGTTAGAACTGGCATAAGCTCTCATACAGCTACATTGATGGATAAATAAAGGAGTTACGATTTTTTAAAGGGGGGGGCAAAATGAGCTGATCGCTACGTACGTATTATATAGGCAAGCTTTTGTTGCTGAATGAGTGGATGAGTTTGTCATATCTGTGAACATTCTCCTCCTTTCTGGACGCCCCAATATTCTCACAGTTGAGTGACAGAATTGTGGGTTCAGATTTTGTTTTCATATTTAGATGCTTTCTATCACATTGTACTTTGCTGAGGCTTATTGCTCTGCCCATTACTGCCTTTTACATCCTATATAACGCTATTGTCATTGTTGGTTTATTAAAGCTAATCCAGCCCCAGGCTTATCAAGTTACTATGTTCAGTGGCTGTCAATCCCATTTCCCAGTCTAGTGGTTTCTCTTTAGTCATGCCCAAGGCTCTGTTGTGATTTCTGATCTTGTCCTATGCTTGTCTGCCCTCAGCTAATATCATTACACTCCTTTATGGCTACTAGCCTTAGCTAATATTCTTTACCCACCTCTAGTCTCTGATTCCCTATCCAGGGCAAATTTAATATGCCAATTTTATTTTTCTCTATATTCTATATGTTATTTGTAATATGTTTCATCACTAGTCAAAGTTTAATTTGAGTTACAACCTTCCAAGCTGAGTTACAATGTAGCCAACAAGTGTTACGTTTGGACACAACCAAAATAAGGCTGAAGGTAACTAATATAGTGATATACACACAATCAGACATTGTGCACACCAAACATAAACACGCAAGAAAGGGAAAACAGGAACATAAACCAGGCGGCCAAATACTTACCAAAGTACTAAAACAGCAAGACAGATGGACATACAAATAAGTAGGAAGTATTAGTTAGCATTTTGGACAAAGTACATAAGCTTACAAGCACACGTCAAGGGTCCACGTTGTTTTGTGAGTCCCTACACTAACAAGACAACTAAACCCTGGAAAGGGAACCCTGCCTACAAGCAGGGTATTCAGCCCAATAAGGACGACCCCACGCTGGAACTTAGGGACCACCTGTCTCCACCTAGATAGAAATAGGCAGGGTAACACCAACATAGAACATAATACACACCAGGTGCCTGCACACCAACAAATGGACATTGAACAAGGCATAATAAGCCTGAATGATTAGGCAGAAAAGAGATATGGGATCTGAGGTTTAATGGTTAAGTATCTTTTAGATATACCCTCAGTAATAAGAGTTAGGTATCTCACCTTCTGCTTGAGTTCATTCCAGGGTCAAATGAGATCATCCTTAGAAGATTCCTGAATATCTGCCCCAGTAACTGCTGGCTTGACAACAGGGTCGGATTGGCCAGTGTGAAAATAGCAGGAAGAAGAGGAGAGGAACAGCTGGCCTAGCAACAAGGTTTGGTTGGATAGCAGTAAAATGGCAGGAAGAAGTGGAGCTATAAGAAGTTTGGAGTTCAGTGATTCATCAGCAATTGAAAAATTCAAATCAAAGGACCCCACCCTCCCTCCCCTTTTGATTTATGCTGTTGGGGTATTCGAGTGGGACATTGCTCTCTAATGTGGGTGGATTTGGTGTTTATATTGGTTGGTATGTGGACTCAAGTCTGGAAGACTAAGTTCTCATTTAAGTTATTATATGGTTACTTGAGTGTGGAAAACAAAGCCCTCATTTAAGTTATTACAAAGTTTATGGTGTTGTGTGGACTGGAGTCTGGAAGATGAAGCCCTCATTTAAGTGTTTGCATGGTTACTTGAGTCTGGAAGACTAAGTCTTGGTTTGAGTTATTACATGGTGATTGATATGTGGTTTATGGTAAATGGTGTTGGGAGAAAAACTCCCCTTTATAAAATACTGTGGGCTTTAATGTCTGATGTCTTATTTCACGGAAGGTTAATTTGGTTACATAGCAATAACACATAAGATCGCAAACCTAAACACAGAGAATAGAACCCATGGATTTCAATAGGTTTGTTTTCATAAACGCGTTTTGTGCATGCGTAAAAAAATAGGAACTGCTCAATTTTCCTGTGTTTTCTGTAGCAAAGGCCCCGTAGAAGTCTGTGGGAGGTGTGCAAATACGCAAGAGGAAAGATGAAACCCTGCAGGAAAAGAAGAGAGCTGGTCCTTATTAAGCTTTAATAGCCAATCAATTCCATGGCAGGGGGAGTGTCACATGCCCGTGTGAACTGGCCCTGCGCATACGAATATTTCAGCAATATGCGCTGAGCCGCACTCAACACGCTGTTAAGAAATCCCAATGAAATCCATATAACCTAACAATATAGTAACTCACATTGTATTATGTACAATATATATATATATATATATATATATATATATATATATATATATATATACATATACTCTAAATACCTTTGTAAACATCAGCTATAAATAGCCAGTTCAGCAGGATATGCTAGAATTGGCTGTGAAGCAGGTTCCATACTTCATTGGGTGTGATGTACTTCTTTACGAGCGGTATGTGGTTTCATACATTAATCTTATGCATCATTTCTTTTGTGGCTCAGTACCAGCGCTGTGGGCAAGCACTGAACTTTTTGTTTTCTATGCTGGGTATCCACCATCATTAGCTTAACTTCCAGCCCTCTGGGGATTTTGGATTAGCTTACACAAGTAAATCCTGTAGCATACTGAGCATGACAAACAAAACATTAAAACAGAAAAGAGGTTGCATTATTATATGGTCAAGGCACATGTACACATATATTACAAATAGCATTAAGTGAATAACACTTCAAATCATATGACAAAATATGCATGTACAAATTATAATAAACATAGCATTAACTCTTTCACGATCAGGAGTGTTTTGGGCCCTCATGGCCACAACTAAATCTTAAATAACAAGAAAAGGATGTGAGTGATTAAGTATATAAAACATATACTACATTTACACATTCTAATAGTATCATATAAGTTTATGCTTTTAGTAAGGGCGCATTCATACGGGCAAGAAAACCATGCAAGTTTTATGTGTTATGCACTATGAAAACAATCTGAATTTGCTATGGACATAATCATACTCACCCGCAAAATGAATGTAACATATTATTTATACCACATGGTGAATACCATAAAAATAAAATTTAAAAACCATGCCAGAATTGCAAATTTTGTTAAGCGTGCTCCTAGAAATAACGGAATAAGAAGTGATCAAAATGTTATATGTTGCCAAAAATGGGATAAATGAAGACTAAAGTTCATTTCTCAAAAAAACATAGAGCTCTGTTCATAGAAAAATAAAAATGTTATGGCTCTTGGAATGCGACAACACACAAGCAAAAAATTTTAAAGAGTTTTTAATGTACAAAAATAGCAAAACATGAAAATGAGAAAAAAAACTGTTTGAGGGTTTATTTACACGAGCGTATATCGGACGGCGTTTTGCCAGCCGCTATTCACTTCCATCTAAGCAGTCCCCACTTCCCTCCCCCTCACCGACTCTGTTTCTCTCCTCCACTCCGGCATTTGCAATAGGAGGGGGCAGATGGGGGCGGAGCTAGGCTCCGCTCTGTCTTGCCCACTCCCATTGCTGGCTGTGGACAAGAGGTGGGAAGGGTGAGGGAGCTTAGCCCTGCCCCACCCACTCCCATTGCAAACAGCTCAGAAGGGGGAGGGAAGGGGGGACTGCTCAGATGGAAGCATGTATCGGACTGCCGTGAAAACGCCGGCCGATATACACTCGTGTAAATAAGCCCTAAACTTGGCATTGCCAGAATCATGTTGACCTATAGAATAAAGTTATCACATTATTTATTCTGCATGCTGAACATCATAACAATGAAATCCAAAAAACAAATGGCAGAATATACTTTTTTCTCAATCACCCACCCAAAAAAATTAATAAAAGGTTATACAATAAATTATGTGCACCCCAAAATGATGCCATTAAAACATACAACTTGTCCCGCAAAAAGCATGCCCTCATCCAGTTATATTGATGGAAAAATTTTAAAAAATATGGCTCTAGAAATGCAACGAAAAAAGCTAAAATTGGTTGATCATTCGGGTCCATCATTAAGAGGATAATGTACCATATAATGTACTGAAATATTTAAACGAAATATAAGTGGAGTGAAATGGAAATAAATGCAGTTGCACTATATTTTGAGAGGTCTTGTTTTTATGGCATACACACTGTGGCAAAAATGACATCATAACTTTATTGTGTGTGCCTGTATGATTATGGCTATGATTATTTTTTAAACTATAACAACTTTTTTCTTTTTCCATCAATGCAGCTGTGTGAAGGATTTGGATTTTTTTTGTCAGATGACGTGATTTCTATCGTTTGGGGTACATATGCTTTCTATTTTTTTTTATTTATTTTTTTTTTAAGACGGTGTGACCAAAAAAACTCAATCGTGTAATTTTTTCTGACAGCATTCACCTTCCAGAATAAATACTGTGTTATTTTAATAGATGAGACTTTAAGGACGCAGCAATACTAAACATTTACTGCAATACTTCTAGAGTACATACACTTTCACCTTTGGGGCACTTCTGCACTGTTAGCCTTTATCATCTTCTTCCAGCAGCTGAAGATGTCCCCTTATAGTGCCCCTGTACAGCTATATGGAGCTGTCTTCAGCTGCTGGAAGGGGCTGAAAAAGGCCAATGGAGCAGTAGCACTCCAAAGGTGAAAGGGCAGGTTCTCTTTTAGTATTGCAGTATATTGTATTTCTGCAGACATTTCATTAAGATGGATAAAGTAATAGCTGCACAAGTCCCCGGGCTGCCATGACACTGGAATGACACTACGAGATTTCATTGTAGGTGGGGCCATTTGGAACATTTAGTTGCCAATCAAGACATTTAAATGCTGCTGTCATAATTGACAGCAGCATTCGATGGCTTAACAAACATAATTTGAGTTAGCTCAGATTGCGACTACTGCAGTTGGGTGTCATCTGTCAAAGACAGTCCACATATCGGTCTTGGCTCCCGAGCTCCTTATAACCCACCATACATGTATGGCAGATGTCACCAGGTGAGCGCCAGTTCTTTTGGATTTTAATATACCCTGATTAAGGCATTTGTATTTAGTCTGTGCGGCTGGATATTTCTTCTCTTCTGGATGTGGATGTATTCCCTGGCCATGCATTATCCTGCTCAAGGCAGTGTGGACACACACACAGGGGTTGAGCTGGTTACTTTTCTCCTACCTACAAACCTAGCCACATTTTCAGCATTGTCTTATGAGTTTAGTATTAAGCACAAAGGAAGAACCTAACAAGACTGGTTTCACCTTGCTGTTAACAATATTACATAGAATCAATAGCAATGAGCATTCAGTTGCACAGATAATAAGATGTGCCTGCCATTCATCAGGAAACCCATTTGGGTAATGAGGAAGGATAGTTGTGTTGCTGTGTACACATTCTTTCACGCAGAGCAGCTTTTTTGCACAGAATATGATCTATTTAAAGCACAAACATGAGATTATTAGAAAGAAAATGTGAAATCCTACTACATTTGTATTGAAGGCCTTTACTAGAGGAAGACAGGAAACTAACTCCTAAGCACATGGGTTTCTGCCAAGTCCGAATGCGGACATTTGCTTTATTTCTGATCTATTACGCACTAATGAATATTATTATGGCACGCAAACCATCAACTCATATTAAATGTCAACTACAGCAGAAAGTAAGAAAAATATATATATTTTCAACATATTATTTGTGATATAATTTGGTGTACACTGTGGTATGGTTGAAATAAATCATAGCATCTTACATGGCAATATGTGCGTGGACCCTGCAAAGTAGATCACAGAGTTCCTATGGTAGTAGACTCAGTAAGGGCGGATTCACATCTGTGGCTGGGATTCCGTTTACCTGCTCCATTTGGGGAATCCCGGTGGCTGAATGGTTCTGTCTCTGGTCAGAATCGAACTGCGCTGGGAGGCCACCATTGGCTATAATAATGTCCGCCTCCTGTCCACCCAGCAGCCTTGTTTTTGGACAGAGGAAGAAGCTCTGCATGCAGCGCTTTTTCTTCCAGTATTTTCAGCTGGATCTGTGATGGAACCTCTGGCTAGAAATGTGAAACCAGCCTAATACTGTGTGCTGTGAGACACCATATTCTCCTCCAGGAGCAATGCTTCTAGGGAATACTAGAATATAATACTTCCATAATACAGCAGTTAATATAGCTGGCCATGTTTTTTTCTCATGGATTCATATAGGATCTATGAGGAAAACAATTCTATGTGCCTAAGTATTAAATCAGAGGTATACGGAGCTACAGAACTGGTCTATAGCATGCTATGGGCACCATATAACAGGTGTACCATCACCTTCTCTTCCGCCCAGTCACAGGCACATAGCAGTCAGTCTATACCAGTCGGCCATGAGCATCCCCCTCTACTTCACCTCATGCCAAATATCACACACCTTTTGATGCGGTCCACATGCACCAGTCTGAGAAGAAGTTTGATCATTCAGTGTCATGGATGTAAATTGGTCAGTCCAAACAAACAGAAGGAGAAGACCAAGTCATTGAATGCACTGATGCCCAACCATTTTTTCCTCTAAAGAGGATGATGAGGGTGGCTCAGTGCGCATGGTCAGCCCTTCGCAGGCAATGTGTACTCAGGGGACTGTGGAAATGGAGGTGCCAGTGCCTGGCGCTCACTGTGACATAGAGTCCACTCAGGAGAAGACATGTGGAGTTTTAGCCTGCTTTGAGGAAGCAAAATGGTCAGTTGTGATGATTCACTGATCAGTATGAGCATTCCTGTTGTTGGCCTGCTGGAACAGACACTGCAGAGTCTCAGGGACAATGTTGTGTTGTAGTCACAAGAGGAGGAAGAGGAAGTTACAGAAATCTTCCAACTATCTGGCCAGTCTGCCATTACTCAACACTGCAGGGAGGATGGCTTTGGGCAAAAAAGGGGGGCATCTTCTCCAACATGTTTCTCCACCCATGGGAGAAGTATAGAGGAGGAAGAAGAGGAGGGGATAATATAACACCAGAAGCATGGGAGGGGGTCTATGCAACATTCCTTCCATCCATTATTAATCCCAGTTATTCTACAGGGATGGCAGGACCAACCAGAGGACACTCTTAGGCCTCACTCAGAAGAATGTGGGTCATCACCTTTAGGCACTTTGAGACATATAAGTGCTCTTATGCTGCAGTGCTTGCAGAAGTATCATTGCATAGCTCACATCAGAATATCAGATCATTACTGGGTGTCCACCCTCCTTGATCCCCGCTACAAGGCCAAAATGATAAATCTCATTCCAGCAGTAGAAGGGGACTTCAATATGCAGCTGTATCAGGACAGACTGTTAACCAGCTTGATCACAGCATTACCCAATTGCCGAGAGCATGCATTCACAATGAATCACAGCTCTGCGACTCATGGCAGATGAGCAGGAAGCTACCTCAGCAGAACAACCCCCGGTGGCAGGGAAAGTCTAACAGAGGTGTGGCATGGCTTTTTCAGCCTGCAGCAAAAGCATGGGGTGGGGCTAACACAGGCAGCAGTTATCCATGATGGTCCAAGAGCATGTTAGCTCCCACATGGAAGTACTCAGACATGGCATTGGTCCCTTTGACTTGGCCAGAGCTTGGACAACATGCTTTAGAAGTGCTTGCCTGCCCCAATGCCAATATTGTTGCCTTCACCTGGCAGGATTTCTCCTTGTAAAATTTATGACATTGCTTTTAAAATAAGCAGCCCATCTTTTGTCTTCCTTGATCTAGCAGACCCTTTGTGGGCTTTATTTTGCTTTCAGTGACACCCCTGTTCTATGAATGACCCCCACACCACTGTACAGTATTTTGACCAATTTTTGGGGGAGGCACAGTGTTCCCCAGATGTGTGGGTGTATTCCAATGCAATTTGACTGGATTGAGGACCTTCTGGAAGGCAAATCAGTAAACCTGATTTTTATTCCCATTGACTATAATGGGAGTCGGAATCAAGCACCCCCATTTCGTGATGCTTTTTGTAAAATTGGCCCAATAACTGGCACACAGCACTTTTTCCTCTGTCTAAAAGCTGGCAGCTGAGCGGAAAGTGAACGGACCCCATTATAGTCAATGGTGGTCTGTTCGGCGCTGTTCAGTTCTGTCCTAAGATGTTTGGCCATGGGGATTCCCCTATCCTGCTTCCCAAACAGAGCAGGAAAGCAGAACCCCCGCCTTAGATGTGAAACCATTAGTCCCTTCAGTATATACTGGCTTGCTTGCACACCATCTTGGAAATATTACTAAAACATTTTAGGGTTTGATACAAAAGCATATGTGTATTAAATTAAACTCCTCTTGCGGGTAAAATAAAAATTTTATTCACTTTAGGGCTCCTGTCCATGGGCGAATTTTCACTGGGCTCCTCGCGACGATAATGCGGCTGCAGGGAACGCTTTCCATAGGGTCATCATAGCGAATCCCGCTCGCGTCCGGCAAATTGCAGCAATTCTCCGCAGTAAGCCTATCTGTCAGATAGGCTTACCGAGGAGATCCGTCTGCTAGCTCCTGCTCCCGGGCGGCGGCTCCTGCGGCGGAGATCCGCCACGGGATATCGCAACGCCCATGGACAGGCAACCTTATGCAATATCTTACTATAGGATACCATCAATGACAGCTATAATTAAATTCAGAAGCAGAACTTGCAGCAATTACACTGATATCACATAATAGACTGTGGTGTGTACTGTATGTTGGGGATGTGAGCTCTCAATGATGCAATAATGATGTATACAGCTATAGCAATACATAAAAGACTCGTGGAGTCTTAGGTTGTACATGCAATCTATACAGTGATGTAATCAGATTGAGGAAGAAGCAAAGTTGTCAAATGTAGGTTAGAGGGTCCATGTACAGCTTGTGCACTGTGGTCTAATAGCTTCAGGTTATACCTCAGGTTAGTACATGCAGAAATAAAGAAATGCAGTCTATAAATACAGTATATATTGAATATCTTATCTTACTTGCAAACATATTATTGTATTTAGAGACCTGCATATATCTATGGCACTGGTGATTTATAAAAGCTGCTGATTATTTTATTGTTTCTTCAGGCCAAGTGTTTATTTATAAAATTAAAATCCTCAACATTTGTCCTGTGAAGGTTACATTTATTTATGAAACAACCAGAACTAATCCAGTTATCCTTTGGGTGTTTCCATGTAGAAAGGATTATGTTGTAAATGTGTGTACTTCTTTGATTACTATATGCCTAATATCTGCACATCTATCCTGGAGAACACTGAGAAATGCAGCTGCTACAGAAAAGGAAAGAAGTGCAGTCTACTTTCTTGCTCAGGGCCATATTACACACATTGACTATCAGCTGAAAAATTGCTCAAACAAGCGATTTTGACTGATAGTCGTCCCATGTAAAAGCGGAACTTGACAGGGGTGCTCAGCGAGAAATCACTACTGAGATGCTCGTTGCTTCATTGAAACGATGCAACTAAGGAGCGACTTCTCGCTCATTGTTAACAGGTAGAGATGAGCGAGCACCAAAATGCTCGGGTGCTCGTTACTCGGGACGAAATTTTCGCGATGCTCGAGGGTTCGTTTCGAGTAACGAACCCCATTGAAGTCAATGGGCGACCCGAGCATTTTTGTATATCGCCGATGCTCGCTAAGGTTTCCATTTGTGAAAATCTAGGCAATTCAAGAAAGTGATGGGAACGACACAGAAACGGATAGGGCAGGCGAGGGGCTACATGTTGGGCTGCATCTCAAGTTCCCAGGTCCCACTAGCAAGCCACAATAGCGACAAGAGTGCCGCTTCTGAAAAGCCCTCATTAGCAATGCATACCTTAGCTAAGCACCACACTACCTCCAACAAAGCACAATCACTGCCTGCATGACACTCCGCTGCCACTTCTCTTGGGTTACATGCTGCCCAACCCCCCCTGCACGACCCAGTGTCCACAGCGCACACCAAATTTCCCTGAGAAGCCTTCAGCTGCCCTCATGCCACACGCTGGCCTCATAGCCACACCACCCTCATGTCTATTTATAAGTGCGTCTGCCATGAGGAGGAACCGAAGGCACACACTGCAGAGGGTTGGCACGGCTAGGCAGCGACCCTCTTTAAAAGGGGCGGGGCGATAGCCCACAATGCTGTACAGAAGCAATGAGATATCCAATCCTGTGCCACCTTTATCTGGAGCTGCACACGTGGGCATAGCAATGGGGAACCTATGTGCCACACATTATTCATTCTGTCAAGGTGTCTGCATGCCCCAGTCAGACCGCGTTTTTTTATAAATAGTCACAGGCAGGTACAACTCCGCAATGGGAATTCCGTGTGCACCCACAGCATTGGTGGCTCCCTGGAACCCACCGGCTGTACACTAATGTATCCCATTGCAGTGCCCATCACAGCTGAGGTAACGTCCGATTAAATGCAGGTGGGCTTCGGCCCACACTGCATGCCCCAACCTGACCGGCCTTTTTAATTCATAGACACAGGCAGGTACAACTCCCTATTGTGAAGTCCCTGTGGACCGACAGCATGGGTGGGTGCCAGGAAGCCACCGGCGGCACATAAATATATCCCATAGCATTGCCCATCACAGCTGAGGTAATGTCATGTTTAATGCAGGTGGGCTTCGGCCCACACTGCATGCCCCAGTCAGACTGGGGTTCTTTAGAAGTGGACACATGTAGTTACAACTCCGTGTGGACCGACAGCATGGGTGGCTCCCTGGAACCCACCGGCGGTACATAAATATATTCCATTGCATTGCCCATCACAGCTGAGGTAATAATGTCTTGTTAAATGCAGGTGGGCTTCGGCCCACACTGCATGCCCCAGTCAGACTGGGGTTCTTTAGAAGTGGACACATACAGTTACAACTCCGTGTGGACCGACAGCATGGGTGGGTGCCAGGAAGCCACCGGCGGTACATAAATATATCCCATTGCATTGCCCATCACAGCTGAGGTAATGTCATGTTAAATGCAGGTGGGCTTCGGCCCACACTGCATGCCCCAGTCAGACTGGGGTTCTTTAGAAGTGGACACATGCAGTTACAACTCCCTGTGGACCCACAGCATGGGTGGCTCCCTGGAACCCACCGGCGGTACATAAATATATCCCATTGCATTACCCATCACAGCTGAGGTAATGTCCGATTAAATGCAGGTGATCTTCGGCCCACACTGCATGCCCCAGTCTGACCGGGATTTTTAATACATAGACACTGGCAGGTACAAATCCCTAATGTGAAGTCCCTGTGGACACACAGCATGGGTGGCTCCCTGGAACCCACCGGCGGTACATAAATATATCCCATTGCAGTGCCCAGCACAGCTGATGTAACGTCAGCTTTAATGCAGGTGGGCTAAAAATTACTAGGATTACAATGTAGGCGAGGGCCCCAAAAATTTGGTGTACCAACAGTACAAATGTACTTCAGAAAAATTGCCCATGCCCAACCAAGAGGGCAGGTGAAACCCATTAATCGCTTTGGTTAATGTGGCTTAATTTGTAACTAGGCCTGTAGGCAGCCCAGTTAAAATAAAAATTGGTTCAGGTGCAAGTTTCAATGCTTTATTCAATTGAGAATTGAAACGTATAAACATTGTTTACAAAAGTTATATGACTGAGCCTTGTGGGCCTAAAAAAAATTGCCCGTTCGGCGTGATTTGGTGAGGTTTCAGGAGGTGGAGCAGGAGGAGGAGGAGGATGAATATAATACACAGATTGATGAAGCTAAAAGGTCCCCGTTTTTGATGGTGATAGATAACGATGCTTCCATCCGCGGGTGCAGCCTACGTATTGTTTAGTTATCGCTGCTGTCCGCTGGTGGAGAAGAAAAGTCTGGGGAAATCCAGGCTTTGTTCATCTTGATGAGTGTAAGCCTGTCGCACTGTCGGTTGACAGGCGGGTACGCTTATCCGTGATGATTCCCCCAGCCGCACTAAACACCCTCTCTGACAAGACGCTAGCCGCAGGACAAGCAAGCACCTCCAGGGCATACAGCGTGAGTTCAGGCCACGTGTCCAGCTTCGACACCCAGTAGTTGTAGGGGGAAGAGGCGTCACGGAGGACGGTCGTGCGATCGGCTACGTACGCCCTCACCATCCTTTTGCAGTGCTCCCGCCGACTCAGCCTTGACTGGGGAGCGGTGACACAGTCTTGCTGGGGAGCCAGAAAGCTGTCAAAGGCCTTAGAGAGTGTTCCCCTGCCTGTGCTGTACATGCTGCCTGATCTCCGCGCCTCCCCTGCTACCTGGCCCTCGGAACTGCGCCTTCTGCCACTAGCGCTGTCGGATGGGAATTTTACCATCAGCTTGTCTGCCAGGGTCCTGTGGTATAGCATCACTCTCGAACCCCTTTCCTCTTCGGGTATGAGAGTGGAAAGGTTCTCCTTATACCGTGGGTCGAGCAGTGTGTACACCCAGTAATCCGTAGTGGCCAGAATGCGTGTAACGCGAGGGTCACGAGAAAGGCATCCTAACATGAAGTCAGCCATGTGTGCCAGGGTACCTGTACGCAACACATGGCTGTCCTCACTAGGAAGATCACTTTCAGGATCCTCCTCCTCCCCTCCTCCTCCTCCTCCTCAGGCCATACACGCTGAAAGGATGACAGGCAAGCAGCGTGGGTACCCTCAGCAGTGGGCCAAGCTGTCTCTTCCCCCTCCTCCTCATGCTCCTCCTGCTCCTCCTCAACGCGCTGAGATATAGACAGGAGGGTGCTCTGACTATCCAGCGACATACTGTCTTCCCCCGCCTCCGTTTCCGAGCGCAAAGCGTCTGCCTTTATGCTTTGCAGGGAACTTCTCAAGAGGCATAGCAGAGGAATGGTGACGCTAATGATTGCAGCATCGCCGCTCACCATCTGGGTAGACTCCTCAAAGTTTCCAAGGACCTGGCAGATGTCTGCCAACCAGGCCCACTCTTCTGTAAAGAATTGAGGAGGCTGACTCCCACTGCGCCGCCCATGTTGGAGTTGGTATTCCACTATAGCTCTACGCTGCTCATAGAGCCTGGCCAACATGTGGAGCGTAGAGTTCCACCGTGTGGGCACGTCGCCCAGCAGTCGGTGCACTGGCAGATGAAACCGATGTTGCAGGGTCCGCAGGGTGGCAGCGTCCGTGTGGGACTTGCGGAAATGTGCGTAGAGCCGGCGCACCTTTCCGAGCAGGTCTGACAAGCGTGGGTAGCTTTTCAGAAAGCGCTGAACCACCAAATTAAAGACGTGGGCCAGGCATGGCACGTGCGTGAGGCTGCCGAGCTGCAGAGCCACCACCAGGTTACGGCCGTTGTCACACACGACCATGCCCGGTTGGAGGCTCAGCGGCGCAAGCCAGCGGTCGGTCTGCTCTGTCAGACCCTGCAGCAGTTCGTGGGCCGTGTGCCTCTTCTCTCCTAAGCTGAGTAGTTTCAGCACGGCCTGCTGACGCTTGCCCACCGCTGTGCTGCCACGCCGCACGACACCGACTGCTGGCGACGTGCTGCTGCTGACACATCTTGATTGCGAGACAGAGGTTGCGTAGGAGGAGGAGGGTGGTTTAGTGGAGGAAGCATACACACCGCCGCAGATACCACCACCGAGCTGGGGCCCGCAATTCTGGGGGTGGGTAGGACGTGAGCGGTCCCAGGCTCTGACTCTGTCCCAGCCTCCACTAAATTCACCCAATGTGCCGTCAGGGAGATATAGTGGCCCTGCCCGCCTGTGCTTGTCCATGTGTCCGTTGTTAAGTGGACCTTGGCAGTAACCGCGTTGGTGAGGGTGCGTACAATGTTGCGGGAGACGTGGTCGTGCAGGGCTGGGACGGCACATCGGAAAAAGTAGTGGCGACTGGGAAACGAGTAGCGCGGGGCCGCCGCCGCCATCATGCTTTTGAAAGCCTCCGTTTCCACAAGCCTATACGGCAGCATCTCCAGGCTGATCAATTTGGCTATGTGCACGTTTAACGCTTGAGCATGCGGGTGCGTGGCGGCGTACTTGCGCTTGCGCTCAAACACTTGCGCTAGCGACGGCTGGACGGTGCGCTGAGAGACATTGGTGGATGGGGCCGAGGACAGCGGAGGTGAGGGTGTGGGTGCAGGCCAGGAGACGGTAGTGCCTGTGTCCTGAGAGGGGGGTTGGATCTCAGTGGCAGGTTGGGGCACAGGGGGAGAGGCAGTGGTGCAAACCGGAGGCGGTGAACGGCCTTCGTCCCACCTTGTGGGGTGCTTGGCCATCATATGTCTGCGCATGCTGGTGGTGGTGAGGCTGGTGGTGGCTCCCCGGCTGATCTTGGCGCGACAAAGGTTGCACACCACTGTTCGTCGGTCGTCTGCACTCTCAGTGAAAAACTGCCAGACCTTTGAGCACCTCGGCCTCTGCAGGGTGGCATGGCGCGAGGGGGCGCTTTGAGAAACAGTTGATGGATTATTCGGTCTGGCCCTGCCTCTACCCCTGGCCACCGCACTGGCTCTTCCAACCTGCCCTGCTGCTGCACTTGCCTCCCCCTCTGAAGACCTGTCCTCAGTAGGCTTAGCAAACCAGGTGGGGTCAGTCACCTCATCGTCCTGCTGCTCTTCCTCCGAATCCTCTGGAGTGAGGAGGCTGGGAGGAAGGAGGAGCAGCAGTCAGAGGATTCAGAGTTGCAGCAGTGGACGGCGCAGAACTCTGGGTGGTTGATAGATTGCTGGATGCACTTTCTGCCATCCACGACAGGACCTGCTCACGCTGCTCATTTTCTAATAAAGGACTACCGCGTGGACCCATTAATTGTGAGATGAATGTGGGGATGCGAGAAACGTGCCTTTCTCCTAATCCTGCAGCAGTCAGCTGCGATACACCTGGATCAGGAGCTCGGCCTGTGCCCACACCCTGACTTGGGCCTCCGCGTCCTCGTCCGCGTCCACGTCCTCTAGGCCTACCCCTACCCCTCAGCATGGTGTATTACCAGTAGTGCAGAAACAGAACGCTGTAATTAAATGTGCCGCTTATTGGCCTGTGGTTGGAGGCTGACTTCGCTTACGGAACGCACAGCAGAGCCAGGAAAGAATTTTGCGCAAGCCCGCTGTAACACTTAGCTGGCTGCGTATTAATTAGGACTACTACCCCCAGCAGAGATGCAGTACAGTCAGGACGGTCACAGGCAGCCCAAATATATTTTTTTGGCCCAAATTTTTTTGGAAAAGCCCACTGCCTATATAGACAGTATATGTCTTTCACGTTTTTCACTGTCCCTGCCTCAGCACTACTGGCCCTATACTATGTAAAATTACTGCAGTGCAGACTGTTTCCCTCTGGACAGGATGACAGCAATGATGTAACGGGCAACGCAGAGCCAGAAAAGCCTTTTGCGCAAGCCTGCTGTAACACTTAGCTGGCTGCGTATTAATTAGGACTACTACCCCCAGCAGAGACACAGTACAGTCAGGACGGTCACAGGCAGCCCAAATATATTTTTTTGTCCCAAATTTTTTTGGAAAAGCCCACTGCCTATATAGACAATATATGTCTTTCACGTTTTTCACTGTCCCTGCCTCAGCACTACTGGCCCTATACTATGTAAAATTACTGCAGTGCAGACTGTTTCCCTCTGGACAGGATGACAGCAATGATGTAATGGGCAACGCAGAGCCAGAAAAGACTTTTGCGCAAGCCTGCTGTAACACTTAGCTGGCTGCGTATTAATTAGGACTACTACCCCCAGCAGAGACACAGTACAGTCAGGACGGTCACAGGCAGCCCAAATATATTTTTTTGGCCCAAATTTTTTTGGAAAAGCCCACTGCCTATATAGACAGTATATGTCTTTCACGTTTTTCACTGTCCCTGCCTCAGCACTACTGGCCCTATACTATGTAAAATTACTGCAGTGCAGACTGTTTCCCTCTGGACAGGATGACAGCAATGATGTAACGGGCAACGCAGAGCCAGGAAAGAATTTTGCGCAAGCCTGCTGTAACACTTAGCTGGCTGTGTATTAATTAGGACTACTACCCCCAGCAGAGACGCAGTACACTCAGGACGGTCACAGGCAGCCCAAATATATTTCTTTAGCCCAAATTTTTTTTGGAAAAGCCCACTGCCTATATAGACAGTATATGTCTTTCATGTATTTCACTGTCCCTGCCTCAGCACTACTGGCCCTATACTATGTAAAATTACTGCAGTGCAGACTGTTTCCCTCTGGACAGGATGACAGCAATGATGTAACGGGCAACGCAGAGCCAGGAAAGAATTTTGCACAAGCCTGCTGTAACACTTAGCTGGCTGCGTATTAATTAGGACTACTACCCCCAGCAGAGACGCAGTACAGTCAGGACAGTCACAGGCAGCCCAAATAGATTTTTTTGTCCCAAATTTTTTGGGAAAAGCCCACTGCCTATATAGACAGTATATGTATTTCACGTTTTTCACTGTCCCTGCCTCAGCACTACTGGCCCTATACTATGTAAAATTACTGCAGTGCAGACTGTTTCCCTCTGGACAGGATGACAGCAATGATGTAACGGGCAACGCAGAGCCAGGAAAGAATTTTGCGCAAGCCTGCTGTAACACTTAGCTGGCTGCGTATTAATTAGGACTTCTACCCCCAGCAGAGACACAGTACAGTCAGGACGGTCACAGGCAGCCCAAATATATTTTTTTGGCCCAAATTTTTTTGGAAAAGCCCACTGCCTATATAGACAGTATATGTCTTTCACGTTTTTCACTGTCCCTGCCTCAGCACTACTGGCCCTATACTATGTAAAATTACTGCAGACTGAGGACGCAATGCTCTGCACGGCCGATATACAAAAAAAAAAAAAAAAAAAAAGGTGCAACACTGCAAAAAGCAGCCTCCACACTACTGCACACGGTTAGATGTGGCCCTAAGAAGGACCGTTGGGGTTCTTGAAGCCTAAAATCACTCCTAACACTCTCCCTATAGCAGCTCCAGCATCAGTAGCACTTTCCCTGAGCTATGTCAGAATGCATCTGTGGCGAGCCGCGGGAGGGGCCGATTTATATACTCGGGTGACACCTGATCTCACCAGCCACTCACTGCAGGGGAGTGGTATAGGGCTTGAATGTCGCAGGGGGAAGTTGTAATGCCTTCCCTGTCTTTCTATTGGCCAGAAAAGCGCGCTAACGTCTCAGAGATGAAAGTGAAAGTAACTCGAACATCGCGTGGTGCTCGCCTCTAGTAACGAGCATCTCGAACACGCTAATACTCGAACGAGCATCAAGCACGGACGAGTACGTTCACTCATCTCTATTAACAGGCAGCCATTCACCATTGACAAAAAAATATGCTGTTCGTCAAAATTTGCACGTAATTTCTGATGCCAACCATAAACTAAATCCCCCCCCCCCCCAATTGCCAATAATCTGTACAGAATTTAGATATTTTATCTAGACACTGTAGAATAGGGCAAATGAAATAATCTCTCTTATAAAAATTCTCCAAAGTGAGACTTTTTGTGTGATCTGGAGCAGCCTGACTTCTCCATGTATGCATCCAGGGCTTTTGAAAGAATTAGGGTGAATGTCAAATCAAAACATATGTCTAGGAAAATGACTTTCCTGAAATATGAATACATCTCAGTTAATCTGAAGCTCTACCCAGCAGACAGATGTCACAATTAAAAGCAACAGAAATCATAGAACAAGGGAAGAGTCTGACTTTAATTTGTCATCCCTGCTGCTCGGATGATGCTTCTTGGAGTAAATAATGACGTGCACTTTGAGGTTATGTGCATAGATTTTGTACTTTTACTTCCTTTGAAGATTTTTTCTTTTGCTAGTCATTACAGATGATTTTCATTTTAAGCATGTTATCCTACTCACGATCCAAGTAAACTACAGTATGAAAGGTTTTGTGTTTTCTTTTAACATTTTATCTTTCATCTGATGTCACGAATTAGAATAAAAATGTCAAGTTTGTGTGTGGGTAGAAAATACTGTACAGAGAATCTTTCTTCATTGCAACTTGATAAATCAAGACATTTTCCTTTACTTTGTTTTTGACACATTTTGTATCAAGACCACACAGAATTCTATAAAAGAAACAATGTTATATCTGTTCCTTTTTTTTATAAAGGGAGATTCCAGCTGCTAACATTTATCAGCTATCCATGGTACAAGACATAAATATTAGTATGGTGATGTCCGACTACAGGGATTCTCAGTGAGAGAGTTCAGCTGTTTCCATATCTCCCATACAGTAGTAGCATGTGTGTTCTGCTGCTCCAAGTAACGTCTCTGCCGGTCCCCCAGTATGGAGATTGATGGGGGTCGGTGCAATCAGACTCCCATCAATTTTACATTTATCACTTATATCACGATTGGAATGCCCCTTGAATGCTTACAACTCATATTATAGAACTATGTTTCCTATAATGCCCCAACTTTGGGTCAGTGAACCCTGCAATTGGGCCAAGACATACACGGATGCAGAAATGTGCCCATAAGAGGTTCGCCTGCAACCGTCCTTATACTGAATGTTAGAATACAACTAATATTTTATACACAGACGACAGAATACACTATTAACATAGCTGGTCCATTCATAAGTTACACAACAATATAGATTTAGTTTCTGTAGCATGTTGTCTATAGGTTCAAAACTTGTCACATGTAACAATGGTGAAAACTACTGGCGCATATTATCTATATAAGGGATAAATCAATATAAACAAGCTTTTCTAGTTCAAAGCTTTGACTTTTTCCCATGTTTATCATCAATATCAGTAACTTCTATGATGAGGCGGCCCAGATAAACTTAACAGCCAGCAACATGCGAATGGAAAGTTAAATAATTGGAACTATCTTTAAGGACCCAGTAACTCCAGGTGGGAAAAATCTCATGCTATGAAGGATGGAAAATGTTTCTTCTGCCAAAATGTTTTTGTATAACTATGATTAAGAAGAATAATCAGTACAATATCAAAGAGAAAATAGATAAAAGTCTTTCAAAATGAGAAAGTAATAGCCTTGTATATATAGACATAGAAAGGAAATGTAAATAGCTGCACTTCAAATGGATAATTCCTAATGTCCTAGCAATAAACCTTGTTATGCAGCTGCATACTCTGATGTTCTTCATACAATGCAGATCAACATCAGACTTTTATTTCTACTACACTATTAGGCCTCCTTCCCACGAACGGATTTACGCCGCGTAAATTCGAGGCAAAAATCCGCTGTGTTGCCCCCTGCTATTAGGTTCTATTGAACCTAATAGCACAATGCTCACGATGCGGAATTCCACCGCGGAATTTCGCACCGTGAAATCTCCCGTCCTCACCCGCAGCATGTTCTATTTGCCGCGGGTGTACGCGCTGACGGCTTCCATTGCAGTCAATGGAAGCCGTCCGTTCACGCTATCTCCCGCTGTAACACATGTGTAACGCGGTGGGCGTGTCACATGACGCGACGGCGGTGGGCGGGGAAGCGTCTTCACGCTATCTTCCGCTGGTAAGTATGGGGTCTCTGGGGGGCGCCGTGACGGGCTTCACTGCGGAATATTCCGCAGCGGAGCCCGTCACGCTCGTGTGAAGCCGGCCTTATTATGTGACATTGAAAATAAGTAACAAACTAAAACTTTTCAGTTGACATCTCCCAGAATCCAAGAAGACCTTTCATTGCCCTTCTAACAGTTCTATATCTGGTTCCAAGACAGACATGAATGGTTTAATTAATAAAGTGAGTGCTTAATGGAGTTGTGCCAAGAATACAACCCTGCTCAGATGCCCTAATAGGGTATCTGAACATCATAGAGTGGGATTCACCACTTGGGACTTCCCTGAATGAACTGACACATTCTGGCAGAAGTTGAGCTATCCTTGTATTATAAGATACCCATTAATCTGTATGACCATCACGTAATACTATATGACTGGCTATGGGTTCCCCCAAGTGAAATCAGCTGTTTGCCAAGGGTACCAGGAGCAGGACTTATGGTGATCAGCTGATCGCCCTGGATGAAGCATTCTGGAAGGTACTGTCTCGTGGGACAACCTCTCTAAACATGCTTATGTAACACTGATGCCATTTCAAAGTTGACAATTTTATTTTATCCAAAAATAACCACGTATTAAACTTTGTGTGTGGAGATTCCCTTTATTTTACAAGTAATTATATTTACTTTTCAAATAGGATCCCAACCTGACCTCGTCTCTTCTTTCTTGAAGGAGTTTTCTCACTATGAAAAACTACAGCTGGGCATGGCCTAAAATAAACAAAAGAGGTAATACTCCTTCCAGTACGTACATTCCACGGACATCAGTTGACCACTACAGCCAATCAGAGGTGGCAGAATCACTTTCCCAAACTCATGGCATCATGGTACCCAGAATATCAGCGCTGATGCTAGGAGTTAGGATAGTGGCACTATGGTTTCTAATTGGCTCCAGCATACAGTTGACATCTGCCAGATGTACATACCCGGAACAGGAGCAGGGTCAGCTGTTTCCCTGGGATCTGAAAAGAGGTGATTACTAGATGTAACTGTGGTTTTTGTATCTTTGTTTCTTGTATCTGTTGTCCTCTACTTTGTAAGCGCTGTGGAATATGTTGGCGCTATATAAATAAAGATTATTAATATTATTATATGAAGTATCTGCACCCATTGCTGCCTGGTGAGGTGGTTATTTAAAAAAGGTGTGATCTACTAATACAAGGATCCCAGACTGGAGAAGAACAGATGATGTTAGTCTGTGGAAATCTGACAAATAAAGCTGGTTGAGGCTGGTTTAATTAAAAAAATCTTATGTTGTGGACTGAACTGCTTGGTTTGAGTATTGCAATTATCTTGTATATCCCTGGAGATTGCCATCCTGTTACCTGAAGGTGCTAAGCACACATAGTCAATGCACACTTTGCCAAGGATCAACCATTGTGGGAAGAGATTGTTTTGAGATCATTAGACATACGTGTAACCAGTACAACTTGACTTCATATTGTCGAAAGATGAATTATTCTAACATAAAGAAGTGGAACAAGCACCGTTCATAAGGTGTTCTACATATTGGGTCCATATGGGAAATCGCAAACTGTCAAACATTATTAAGCACATGTAATTGTAATTTGTAACTGACCTTAAAGGCTATATACACCTTTGCCCTCTTTTTTTGACCAATGTGTTTTTGGAATTGAAGGCTTTTTGTAATTGTTTTTATTAAAACTGTCTGATTGTTTGATTTCTATGCTTTATAATTTTCCAAGGCACTGCCTGCTGGAGGACTGAAATAATAGCAAATTCTGTCAGTCAGAGTAAACTGACAGCTCCTCCCTTAGCTTGTTCCCTTGTTGTAAATTTGCATTCACTGCCTTTCCACTGAGATGGCTGTATGCAGAGGTTTAACTATAGGGGATGCAGAGGATGCGGTTGCACCCGGGCCCAGGAGCCTTAGGGCTCATGTCCACGGGGAAAAGAAGAATTAAAATCCGCAGCGGATTTTAACTATTCTCCCGCGCGCGGATCCGCACCCCATAGGGATGCATTGACCACCCGCGGGTAGATAAATACCCGCGGATCGTCAATAAAAGTGATTTTAAAAAAAATGGAGCATGAAAAAATCTGGACCATGCTCCATTTTCATGCGGGTCTCCCGCGGGGACGGCTCCCGCGGGCTTCTATTGAAGCCTATGGAAGCCGTCCGGATCCGCGGGAGACAAAAATCACATTTTACTTACCCGCTCCGGTTCTTCTCTTCGGCGCCGCGCCATCCTCTCTCAGCCGCGGCCGGATCATTTTGCTTCGGCCCGGCGCATGCGCGGGGCACGTCACCGACGTCATCGTGCACATCCGCCGAGCCGAAGAATGAAGATCCGGCCGCGACGAGAGAAGATGACGCCGCCGCGAAGAGAAGAAACGGAGCGGATGGGAGGTGAGTTTATTGTCATTTATTCTTATTTTCAGCGCTCATGTCCGCGGGGCAGGAGGGACCCGCTGCAGATTCTACATGTAGAATCCGTAGCGGGCCCGATTTTCCCCGTGGACATGAGGCCTTAGGGGTCCCATAAGGCCTCTCTTTTCCATATAGAGAGTTCAATACTATGTACAAAGCACAATAGTTGGGGGCACTGTTACAGGTTTTGCATTGGGGCCTAGAAGCTTCCAATTATGCCTCTGGCTGTATGACAGTTCCAGGGCATAGTAAAGAGGATCAGGAGGACAGAGAGCAGAGCAGAGAAAGCTACTATTACAGAGGCCTGTAATTCACTCTAAGTGAATTTTCTGCTCTTATCAGCAGTGAGGGGCAAGGCATGAGCAGCTACTCAGAGAGACAATGGAGAGATAGCTGTGTAGTATTAAGTGGGTGGAGTTATACTAAAAAGGAGAGGGGAATGGGAACTGAGCTTGTTCAAAATCATGAGAGAGACCAGCTGAACAGTACTGGGAATGCCCCACAGCCAAAACTGAATGTAGGAGAGCTTGCAAACCAAGTATGAGGCTTTCTAATACACGAGAAGGTAAACTCTATGTAAAAAAATAGATATGTGCATCATTTTTTTCTGTAGGGACATAGTAAGATATGTGTGTATTGATTTTTCATGCATAAAGGTTTCCATAGCCTTTAAATATGTCAGGGATTGAATAACATAAGCCTGTCATTAAACATCTCACTTATGTGAACAGAGTAAGTACTGCAGGATTTCAAAGCCTCTAGTAGTGGCATCAGCATTCAAGGAGGATGTCAATCACAGAGAAATGGATGTGACTGTATCGATGACTCCGGGACTCTGCCATGCTTTCTACACTGCCCCAATGATTGCAGATGTTATTTATATAAAGGCACATGCTGTTAATACACTTTTTCTGTAAAAAGGTCAACCTTGCAATTTTAACAAGGATATGATTGGAAAACTGTTTAAGGGTGGACATACATGGTGTATGCTAGCCATGCGTAGCACAAGCATTTTACTGCTAATTGCCAGACTCCACTTATAGTTGCAACCTGAAGCACGGTGAAGTACATGTGTAGCCTGGCAATTAGTGGTAAAATGTGTGTGCTACCCCTGATCGGGCCACACCGGGTGCAAGCACCCGAAAAGTCCCACAGTGCCATGTTGTTTCTTTGATCACCAAAAAGCTGATGACAGGTTCTCTTTAACCATTAACTGTTAAATAAGTGACCAATTATTAGTTAAGAGTCCACCTTGAAAGTATTTTAGCTTATCACTTTTTAAACAAGGCAATGAAATGACCAGGAACTTAGTGCAACTACTTACAAAAATTCATTGACGCCTTAACAAATCTATTGTTTGTTCTATATCACTCTTGGAATAGCTAAAATCACATATGTGGCCAGGCTATCTTTTTATCTGTTAGCTACAATTCATGATTAGATATAAGACATTACCAGGGTTATTATTGATTGACTGAGTTCTAATTCATTCTTCACAAAGTTTCATCAGCAATGACTCCCCTCTCCTAATACCAAACTTGAAGCTTATGCTTAAAGGGGTTGTCCCGCGGCCAAAACGAAAATTTTTTCACACCCCAGTCCCCCATGTTAAGCAAGCATCACAAACTACCCATGTAAATCGGTTTTTTAGAGCGTTTCTACTCACCATGAAGCTGTTTCATGAAGTTATAAAAATCTTCTTCCAAGATGGCCGCCGCCATTTCCCAAGGTGCACCGCTGGTCTTCTCCCATGGTGCACTGCGGGTCTTCTCCCATGGTGCACTGTGGATGTTCTTCTCCCATCTGAGTTCCAGTGCCGATTACAGCCACCTCATTGGCTGATCTGCACCACGTGACGGGGGTGGAGCTACGCGATGATGCTGAGAAGGGGGAGGAGCCAGGACGCAGTTTGTGAGCCCGGACCCTCCAGAAGAGGATTCTTCTCTGCGCAAGCGCGACTGTTGCGGCGACCAGAGGAGAAGTTTGGTAGTTGCCATGGAGACGGGGACGCCAGCACCGGAGGGGGTAAGTGTATAACTTCTGTATGGCCAATATTTAATGCACAATGTATATTACAAAGTGCATTAATATGGCCATACAGAAGTGCATAACTGCACTTGCTTCTGCGGGACAACCCCTTTAACAGTATCCATACACATGTGACCAAGCACATGGTTCCCTGCTGCTAACTGGAGTATTTCACCTATTCTTGTAATGGTCTCGTGCTAAGAACAGGTGCAGCATGGCAATTAGTGGTAAAACTTGTACAGTTGCCAAAATTCAGCCACACCATGCACAGAAACCCTTGTGAATCATGATTATTAGTAAAACCTTAGTAGTTGCATTAGTACAGCTGACATCCATAATTCTATTTAATAGAACCGGTGAATGATGTTTCCTTGGGTCACAATGTACATGGGGCACTGGCATTTCTAGCTTTCTCAAAAAACATGTGAGTCTGTTGTTAGTATGCAAAATAAAGGCTATCCAATGCATCACATCAGCAAGAATCTGATGGTTTTAATCAAATCTATCCACTATTGTCATGAGAGGGAAAATGGATCTAGCCATGATAGAGAAAAAGAAGGCTCCAATGTACAACTAACTATACAAGAGTCCTCATTTAGAGAACCAGATGTCTTATTGGTTCTGAGTTTTTTGAAAGAGGTTATCCCACATTCTAACATTTTTTCAAAAATCCAAAATCTTCCTAACATCATTAAATAGAATACCACATGGCCAAGTGAGCTTACAGCGTGCCTCCTCTCTAGGAATTTAGACTCCGTTACTCCCATTGATGAAGGATTCAGTAAGCTCAGCTCCTCCATTTCTTGTCAGAAAATGGGAGCTGACAGCTGAGCTTACGGAGGAGAGACAGCAAAGACACTGCTCTACGTATGCTCACCCTGTGTGCTAAAGACATGGAAAGAGCACTTATATAGAAGTAAGGGTGGGCTGAACTGAGCATGTTCGACCAAAGTGAAGCATTACTGGAAGTTGTATCCTGGAGCAACTAAAGAGAAACAGAGAGTGGAGATGAAATGTTTAGGGGATGAAAAGTCAGGACTGGCACATTTTCAAAAAATGGGTGTATTTGCAAAGATTCATGATTTTAGTTGTAAAACAGACTGAGCAACCAATGCTATCGTATTGAAATCCTTTAATAGTATGCACAAAACACCAGTGCCATCTATAAAAAGACCATTCTGAAGAGTTGGCTTTACAGGCAGAGTTGCAAAAAAAGGTTATACAGTATTTGAAATGGTCAAACATAAAGAAAGGTTAAAACGTGCAAAGAGCACAGGGGTGATTAGAGAACTCTATTTTGGATGGATGAGTCACAGTTTGAGGCTTTGATGTTTCGTCAAGCATATTTGAGGACATGTAATAGTATTGTATTACAACATGCTTCTGTGCAAAACTATTTTGATAAATAAACAAGCTGGAATATTGACTTTGATGAATGGCAATACCTGCTTCTTAGTAACACATTACAGGGGTATTCCCATTTGTGATCCAACCATCCTGCTAGGGAAATAGAGAGTTACAGAAACAGCCTAACACTTCTGCCTTGGCTGTTTCTGCAATCCCTGGCAGACTGGTCGGATCAGAGACACGGGTAGTTTCATCTCATCCATGAAAGGCCAAGGTCAGGTGGGAACCATTTAAAGAGACTTTGTCACCATGTTTTTGCAGCCCTCACTAAGAGCACTATAAGGTAGTGACAGTCACACTGATTACAGTGATATATCTGCTGTCTAGATCTGTGCAGTAGTTTAGGAGAAACTTGCATTTTATTAGTAGCAGCCAGACACAGAACTGGTCATGCATATTCATGAGCTGCAGGCTAGCCACACCCACCTGCAGAAAGCCCACAGGGAATACTCCATGTGTGAAGGTGGCCTAAGAGATCATGTGCTTGCATACACACAGCTCAGCAAGCAGCATACACTGGCGTTCAATTTTCAACCAGTTTAATTAGAGCATCTGTTAGATAAATAGGTCTGCCACCATGACTGACCCTTTAAAAGCTTCAGTATTGTTTTATGACACATGGCTAATATATATCTAAGTTTTACAATTAAAGCCATAACTTGGGGATCTAATGAAGAGTTGCACGAGAGTGCAAAAAATATATCAGCGCTTCTTACAGAGACTTTGGTAGCACAAAAATCTGGAAGGTCAGCAATAACAAAAAGGATTCTTTATTTGGACACACTGTCCTAAGTGCAACGCGTTTCGTCTTAAGCAGACTTTGTCAAGCACAAAAAAAGACATGAGAAATACAGAGCTACAACACCTCTATATATATATACACACATGAGCCTATACAATACATGTGAAAGTACCTGTCCTTGGAATGGAATGGCCGGTGCCATGATGGAAGGGTCACATGGGGCCCGCATGATGAATCATGTGATAGCAGCGTGATGACGAGGTCCGCGTCATCAGCAAGGGGGCGGAGTTAAGATTCGCCGCTGAGTAATAGCAGGGCAAAAACCCAATATGCCATGCCGTAATAAAGATAGTGCCTCTGAAAGGAGGCACTGAATACCTAGACGTAATGCAAAAGGAAAAGTGGGAGGGGGAAAAGAACGTGCCTAGGTGCGGGGATCCCTCATATGATACTATGAAGGGGAGCGTGGCTATTGGCGGGGCTCCGTTACATCATACAGAGGACGTGGTCTGTGCAATGCGTCAGTACCATGGACGTGACAAGCATAATGGATACATATAAGGATGACATGGTGTACATGGTCACGTGTAAAGGGAAAATACGTCACATTGTAATCTTCCCCTGTAACGTCTTTTTGTATGCAGCTTCAATGATATTCCTTGGGTATCCTTTGGAAATAAATCTATTTTTTACAGTCTCAGCTTGCTTCACAAAATCTGTATCCTTGGTATAGTTTCATACAAAAAGACGTTACAGGGGAAGATTACAATAAGACCGATTGCACGAGATCCTGATAATTCCACTTTTAAATCATCTTTTATTACTAAGTACAGTACTAAACATTCTAATATTGACACAATCCTTAGAAGACACTGGGGTATCCTTAAAGAGGACCCTTTTCTTTCCAAGTGTATACCATCGAACCCCCGCTGTATTTTTAGAAGAAACAAAACTCTAAAAAACTTATTGGCCCCGTCTTGTCCTAAGAAGGAGAAGAATGACACACAATTGATACAAAAAAAGAAGAAAACAGATGGAGAGATAGGGGTACATAAGTGCGGAAAAACCAAATGTAAGTGTTGTTTCAACATATCCAAGGGAAGGAAAGAGGTCCAACTCCATAATGGAGAAATCCTGAATATCAAACAGCGTCTAACATGTGATACGAGGTGTGTCATATACATGCTTGAATGTACATGTGGTCTGAGATACGTTGGCAGAACCATTAATTCCCTTAGGGAACGTATCAACAATCATAGGAGTAATATCAAAAAAGGCTATGGGAAACACAGTGTATCGAGACATTTCTCTACACATCATAATAAAAGTATTAAGGACCTCAAAGTTACTCCTTTAGAATACATTTTTTCCAAATCTGTTGAACAACTCAGGGAAAAAGAAATGTATTATATTTTCAGAATAAATACCTTAATACCCAATGGCCTCAATGAAGTACTGGAAAAATTCTAATACACCATGTTTTATACTCACAATATACTTTTTATTATCCTCTACCTAGATATCGGTGCCTCTGTAACATTCTCTCACGTAAGTTACTATATCCCCACCTACATTAGTGCTATTACCTTTATCATGTTTTTACAGCAGTTGTCTATTTTTATGATAATAGGACTCTATTCAGGTTGTTTATTGTTCTTATTACTTATGGTTTGAACATTTTAGTATTTTGTACATTTTCATGTATATTCATTTTATGTCATATTTGTATGTACTCACTTATTGGTATTTATGCACATTTCTAGTGATTTCCTACATATGTGCATTTTTTACCTTTTTTACATATCACTTAAGAACATTATAAGTTTCATATTTATTAATGATTCATATGTTAGCGAAAGTTCCATTGGGCTATGGAGCAACCACAACATATGGCATGTAGATATTTTATCGTTTTATTATGAATCAGTACAACACCCTGTTTTTATTATATATATATATATATGTAACATTATATCTGTGCTTGAACCATGTCATATTTCTCAGCCCTGTTATCAGTTTGTCTTATTGTACTCACTTTTTTATGTTAATTACCCCGTTACACCACAGGGTAAGATTTTTTGTCACATGACCGTTTCATACTCTATTAGACCTACCGCATACATTAATGCGTCTGGTGTTGTTTATTTTTTTCGGTTTTACTTTTAATATTTCACATATATATGTTATTTTACCATTCAGGGGCTAATAAGTCCCATTACAAGTTTAACTTGGTCATGTGATTTGTATTTCCCCTTTATACATGACCATGTATATCTGCCTCCTTATATGGATCTATTCTGCCTGCCATGTCCGTTCTCTGGTGAATCATACAGGCCACGCCCCTTGTATGACGTAACGGAATTCCGCTAATAGCTATGCCCCCGTCATAGAATCATGTGATGTATTTTCCCTTTACACGTGACCATGTACACCATGTCATCCTTATATGTATCCATTATGCTTGTCATGTCCATGGTACTGACGCATTGCACAGACCACGCCCTCTGTATGATGTAACGGAGCCCCGCCAATAGCCACGCCCCCTTCATAGTATCATATGAGGGATCCCCGCACCTAGGCACGTTCTTTTCCCCCTCCCACTTTTCCTTTTGCATTACGTCTAGGTATTCAGTGCCTCCTTTCAGAGGCACTATCTTTATTACGGCATGGCATATTGGGTTTTTGCCCTGCCATTACTCAGTAGCTAATCTTAACTCCGCCCCCTTGCTGATGACGCGGACCTCGTCATCACGTTGCTATCACATGATTCATCATGCGGGCCCCATGTGACCCTTCCATCATGGCACCGGCCATTCCATTCCAAGGACAGGTACTTTCACATGTATTGTATAGGCTCATGTGTGTATATATATATAGAGGTGTTGTAGCTCTGTATTTCTCATGTCTTTTTTGTGCTTGACAAAGTCTGCTTAAGACGAAACGCGTTGCACTTAGGACAGTGTGTCCAAATAAAGAATCCTTTTTGTTATTGCTGACCTTCCAGATTTTTGTGCTACCAAAGTCTCTGTAAGAAGCGCTGATATATTTTTTGCACTCTCGTGCAACTCTTCATTTTACCTTTCACAGTGGGTCCTATGTTACAATAGGACCCATAATATCAGCAGCTCTCCGGACCTAGCCCCCCTGGATTGGTGAAGACGTGGTATTTATTGTTGCAGTACATATATGTATATATATATATATATATATATATATATATATATAGGAGCATATATATATATTTGTTATAAGCCTACTTGGATATGGAGGTGATAGTGGGGTCTACATAGGCCTCACTATTCACCGGGTAAGTTCTATTCATTTTATACTCTGGTATTTGTATTGTACATTGGATTCCGTCAGGAGCGCCCTCCTAATACTCTATTCATCCTTGGGGATCTAATGATATACTTCAAACTGAACGCAATACAATGGGTATTCATTTGGTTACTAATCTTGTTGTTGATGACAGATCAGGTAGAGTAATGTTTTGTCCAAAATGATTTGTATTACCTATGATAATGTATAAATAATTCGCATTATTGGTAAACAAATAGGTATCATTTTTGTGTACAGTGCATAGTTATAGAACCCAATGCATATTTAGCCAAACTTTTCAATGTTTAACTTATATTATTCAACCCATCAAATATTTGGAATTGTTAAATTGGGTGAAATTCAGTTGACATATAGGTAGAGGAAGAAATGTCACTGTCTGGAATAAAAATCCAACTTCTAGATATGAGCAGTGCACGTAAAATGCATCGTTTTCCTGATAACTTCAGTGCTACAACTCCAACTGCCTTTAGTTCAATACAATAATAACCGAAAAAAGCAAAAAGAGCCCTACATTTGGAATGATCTATGTCAACAGAACCATCCTTCAAACACCAGACAATAAAGAGAAATGGTAATATGAACAGATATACACTACATAAAAAATAACTTATTAGTGACATACAGTAACCTTAGGCTGGGCACACACGGGGCGGAATTGCTGTGGAATTTCCGTGCGGACTTTCCGCACAGAAATTCTGACAGCAATCTTAATCCCAAGCCTAAGAAGCTTAGTGGACGAGATTTGCAAAAGTCTTGTCCACGTGCTGCGGACAAACCATTGTGGCCATGCCGTGCTGAAACTGACATGCCGCGCTGAAACTGATGGACGGCACGGGTTTTAATGCTGCCTTTCTGCCCCGGAAATCTTGCTGAATTTCCGTGCGGTTCCGCTGCGGTCAATCCACGAGATTTCCACGGGATTTAGGCCCTGGGTGACTGCATTGCAGCAGGGTTCCTAGCTGTCAGTGCTTAATAGTATTCTACGGATCCATCTGTAACCAAAACATATGTGGGTAAAGTAGTCTATAAACTATCATATTCTACTTTTTACCTTATTGCCGTAGGAACAATATTTACCATTATCTGGCATCTATATTTTAGTATTTTGTCAGCTGCAGCAATTAGCAAAAACTGGATGGGTGTGCCAACACAAAATGCATTGATGACGCCTTGCCTTGGGCTGGTGAGACTGGACGAATGAAAGTCCCAGAGAGCCAAGATTAACTTCTGGAATTGTCACAGCCTTAGTAGCATTTTGCTGCAGGGAAGCTCTAAGCATTGGCAATAGTTGCTGGATAATGGTACTGAAGGCAGGCAAATGCTTAAATTTAAACACATAAACAAAAAATCTACTGATAGAAAATGCTGTAACTAATCCCTTCATTCACAAAACATAATTCACCATTGAGTTGTTGTAATTGAATAAAACTTGATATGTGTGAATGATGATATATGTAAATGATTACAATATTACAGCAAGAATACGTTTATTGGAGAAAACTGAACATTTCAAAGGAGGGCATAGAGGCATATACACTCCTTATGTTATCCTACGGCATATTTACCCACAGTTGTTGTGGGCCTCTAAATTCTGAACATTCGTAGGCTATCAAAGTTGGTGTCCCAGATTGTCCTATAAAAGCTTGATAAGCGATAAATCTGCAGACTGGGCAAGCTAAGTAAATGTGGCAACCTGGTGGGGGCATTCCTGGGAAACCCTTACTATGTGAGGCTGAGCATTTTCTTGTTGGAAGCCCTACCATGAGAGGCAACACATGTGGCCCCAGAATTTCCGGCACATGTCTTTGAGCTGTTAGTGTTCCTTGTATCACTATTAGGGTTGACTAATTGTCATATGCAATGGCTCTCCAGATCATCCCACCAGCAGTTGGGGCAATATGTAACCCCATAGCAAAAGCATGATTGAAGCACCCACCACGAGGCCGCCATACTCAAAGATGACCGTGGATTCCTCACTAAAGATGAGTTCCAGTTTGTAGCAGTCTGGGTTTCTTGTTCACGACACCACTGCAAATGCAACAGTGTTGGGGTGTTAATGGGAGGACACATAATGAGCATGGTGATACCAAATTTCCTTCTGCTAATAGCCTTGAAATGGCCTGGGCAGAGACGGGGATCTGTAATGCAGTTTCCACCTGTGTCTCGATGATGGACAACAAAACTGTTAAATCAGCTCCAGCTCCTCAGCGGATCAAATGATCCTCTCTACTGGTAGTCTGTCTAGGCCTTCTGGAGCTTGTTCGCCATGCGTGCTTGCCCTCACATATCCATTGCTCCCAACAACTCCTAACAGCTTGGTGAAAATGTCCGCTTGGTCAAGATGGCGCACAATTCGTTGAAATGATCATCCTGCTTTTCTCCTTCCAATGATGGATTTCTAGCAGTCAACAATCTCTCAACAAGAGGTCCGCTACACAAAAGTGGCCTCTGAAAGCTTTTTTCTAGGGCAACAGGGGAAGCAAATTTATTGTCTCTGCTGGGCAAGACCCAATGGCAATACCTTGTGTCTCTACAAGCAGCAGTTACATTTACAGATGGGAACTTTTATTGCTGAAGAAAATAATTATTACAATTGCTTAACCCCTTCACGACCAAGGACGTACCGGTACGTCCTGTGGCCGCGGGGTATTATGAAAAGAGGTTGCGATGCAACCTCTCTTCATACAGTGCGGGCGTCAGCTGTTTATAATCTATGCGGCCGATCGCGGCTATTAACCATTTAAATGCCACTGTCAATTCTGACAGCGACATTTAAATCCCCCGAACGATGTTCGGGGGTCCCGCACGGCCCCTCCCGCGGTGAGATCGGGGGAGCCGTGCAGGTGTCATGGCAGCCGGGGGCCTAATGAAAGGCCCCAGGGCTGCCTTAACAGACTGCCTATAAAGCGATCCCCGTGGGGTGGCTTGATAGACTGCCTGTCAAAAAGCAGTATGACGTAATGCTATAGCATTACGTCATACTGCAGGAGCGATCAAAGCATCGCATCTTAAAGTCCCCCAGGGGGACATCAAAGTAATGTAAAAAAAAAATCAATAAAGTTTTTTTTAATTGAAAAAAAAAAAGTTGTAAAAGTTTAAATCACCCCCCTTTTGCCATATCTATTATTAAAAAAACTAAATAATAAATTAAAAATATGTATTTGGTATCGCCGCGTCCGTAAAAGTCCAAACTATCAAAGTAGCGCATTATTTTTCCCGCACGGTGAACGTCGTCCGAAAAAAAATGAAGAACGCCAGAAATGCACTTTTTTAGTTACCCTGTCTCCCAAAAAAAACGCAATAAAAAGCGATCAAAAAGTCGCATGTATTCCAAATTGGTACTATCAGAAACTACAGGACATACCGCAAAAAATGAGACCTTGGTCAACTACGTCGATGGAAAAATAAAAAGTTATCGCGCGCACAAAATGACGGCAGAAAATAATTGAAAAAAATTAAATGTCTTTGAAAAAAAAAGAGGAGTATAGTAAAAAAAAAAACTATACAAGTTTGGTATCGTAGTAATCGTACCGACCCATAGAATAAACTTATCATGTCATTTTTGTTGCCGTTTGTGCGCCGTAGACGCAAGACGCACTAAAAGATGGCGAAGTGTCATTTTTTTTTTCATTTTACTCCACTTAGAATTTTTTAAAAGTTTTTCAGTACATTATATGATACTTTAAATAGCACCATTGAAAAATACAACTCGTCTCGCAAAAAACAAGCCCTCATACAGCGACGTCGATGGATAAATAAAGGAGTTACGATTTTTTTAAAGGGGGGAAGAAAAAACGAAAATGGGAAAAGAAAAATGGCCGCGTCATTAAGGGGTTAAAAACAAGAAAATTAATATATCTAGGAAATAATGCCACCATACAGTAACAAGATGTTACAAGAAATTAATGCATTTTTTGACCTTCCTTAGCACCTGTCTGTGTCCTTCTATCCTTTCCAAATACCCTAATGGGGTATGCTTATCTAACAAGCGATCCTTCTGAAATCATAGCTTTCATTAGTTAAAATTGACAGCAGCTTCTAGCCTGTTTTAGATAATGGAAAGCATGGACATCTATAGATTACAGGCATCCTTGTTGTACACAATCATCATGGAAGACCAAACTGTTAAGTGGGAGCTTCAGGGCTGTACATAAAGGATGTAAAGCAGATTTGGTAGTACCTAGGCCATAAAGCCTCATGGGGCTCTAAAAGCCCTATGACCTATATCAGGCAATGAGTAAGATAAATTCTACGTGATAGTTGAAGCCTCTGTTGCACATTTTACACTTAAGGGAGATGGAACAATACCTCTGCAGCGCCACCTATTGGATGGCAGCATTCTTTCAAATCAATGCTTGACCCGTTATACAGGTCTGTAGAGTAATGATGGAGAATTGACATTCATTGCTGCACAGACTTGTATAAAGGGTCAAGCATTGATTTAAAGAAATACTGCCATCCAATAGGTGGCGCTGCAGAGGTATTGTTCCATCTTCCTCATTTGCATATTACCCAGAGGAGCATGGATGGCCTTATAAGTCTCCTCACTCACCATCTTGGTGCTGTCCCTAAGGAGAGATGTTACCCCTCCAGATCTACATTTTGCATTAGGATGTTCAAGTTATGACTCTGGGGAGCTGTAATCTGTTCTCTGGTCAAACAGCTTTAAATATTAGAGAGTGATTAACATTGCATTGGGTGTATGCAAATTGGTTTACACATAACACAAAAATCATCTACTTACTTGTTTTTTTTCGAACCGTCATTTTCTTAAATGGTAATATTTTCCATCTCGACTGATGGAAATTGCTATTATTTAATGGAAGGTTTCCTCTCTATCAGCATAAGTAGATTACTAATATCATACATCACTGTCATCTTAAAGGAAATTTGAATACATCTTTGCATTATTGGTGAGGATCATATTGTTCTTGCAGACTTATCCAGAAACAATTACAAGTGGTCTGGAAGTCAGATAATTTGATTACAATAGCAGATGGCTGTCTGCTATTTACGGCTATCTTCGCTGCACAGTGGAAGTTCAGATAAAACATTGCTTTTATAAGGATGCTTTTAATCTCTGCTCAAAATATTTACTAGTTAGGGACCGCTATAGTGAACAAACAACTATTCCTATTTTGTCAGTCATCATGGATTGGCCCAGGTTCACCTTAGGAACAACTACCATTATGAATGATGGCTGATGAATTGATGCATTAACCTTCCATCATCTTTTCACAAACTAACTGTATGCTTAGGTTTGATCATAAACAATCTTGAAGAATGAATGGCAGTACTCATCTTCGTAGAGGGATTTGCTTCTCTCCTATTGGTCCCCAACTCGTTCATTGCAAACATTTAGCTGTATGATTCTACAAGCAAGGTCACACATTCAATACAATTTCACTGCTCCAATGTTCTGATGCTTCAGTTACTCAAAAAAGCTCTTTGCATTCCCTCTTTCCTTCATTTGTATCACATCTCAATCATAGATTATCTGCATGGTTAACAACAGGGCAAAACTTTATGTCCTTTCCCAACATCAAGCTACCTAGACTGGCAATTTAAAATTGTATATATTTTGCAGAACTAAAGTCAGCTTGCCTCACCTGCTCTATATTCCTCCTTAGTCTGCACTAATCCAGGAAAAACAATATTTCAGCACTCCAGATATTTTGTGGGTTAAAAGCACTTTTATTTCAGCATATTACAGGAGCTTAACCCTTTCCAATCCAATCCACTGTCTGACGTCTGAAGACATTATGATTTAAGGCTGTACCGGTTCGATGTTGCAAGACGTCCGTCAGGGTTCTCTTACTGTATATTGCCAGCCTCTCTGCTGTCGGACCCTATCCAAAGTGTCACCTCATGCAGTACTGGCTTTAGCCAGCATATAGCGTTGTTGTATAACGACAGAAAAAGAGCAAGCCCTCTAGGAAAAGCAGGATACAAATTGGATTGGAAAGGGTTAAAGGGGTTGCACCAAGATTGCAAGTTATCTCCTATCCACACTGCTGATTGGTTGGGGTCTCCGCCAAGCACTTCATTTAGTCTCCTCCTCACTGCGTGGGGTGAAGTAACCACGCAGTGAGAACGGGGGACATGTGACTCCCAATCTTGAGATCGTCGGGGGTCTCGGCAATGAGACCCCCAGTAATCAGCAACTTATCCCCCCTATGGGAATAACTTGCAATATTGGTACAACCCCTTTAAAAGCCATACATGGGGTTACTGTATGGCTTTTAAACTACTGCAATATGTTGACATAAAGGTACATTTAACCCATGGGAAATCTTTAGTGCTGGAATACATTTCTTCTTACAATTGCCTATCAATCATTTTAGTGTTGCTAATTGCCAGTCCATTCATCACTTTCATACATGTCATACATTTAATTTGGCCTTATTAAAGTCGGTCACATATCAGACATCTCTTAGATCATAGCTTGCTGCATTAATTCTACTGCTTAGATGTATAGTTGGTGTGAATGATGTTTTGTTACATAAGATAATTGCCACAGAGACTTATGTACTAATAAAGGCGGATTCTAATTCCGCCTACTGTATTTAATAATATAGAAAGTTAAGCCAACAAACTTTATAATTCAGGCAAACACTTATTGGCAATAGAGCTGGTGAGCAATCTGTTAACCAGCTGAGTTGGTAAGGGAGTGTCATTAACTACTTAAGTGCTGGAAACTTTATATTCTGAAATTAAAATGAAACTTGCTACTGGTTTACTCAGTATAGCAAATACAACACTCTACAGCTACTAAATGGAAAGGAACTAGTTTGTATACCATACACTGTTTGTCAATAAGGTTCACTATGACCATATTGTGAACATACTTTACACATTTGATATGCACATGTGAATTTGCATGAAATCTTCTGCTTCTCTATGTGGGATTCTATACAATTGCTTGCACATACTTGCACCAATGTTATATAACGACAACCCCAATTCCCAAAAAGCTGTGACACTGCTTAAAATTGTTCCCCTCACTTCCCAGACATTTCCAGACTGCTGTAAAAAGAAGAGGGGATGCTACACAATGGTACACACGGCCCTGCCCCAACTTTTGTGAGATGTGTTGCTGCCAACAATTTCTAAATGAGTTAATTTCTTTCATTGAAATGGGAAAATGTCTCACTTTCGCCTTCTGATACGTGTTCTATGTTCTGTTGTAAAAATAAAATATGCTTATATGAGATTTCCAAATAATTTGCATTCTTTTTTTCTTTACATTTACTTACAGTTTACATGTCCCATGTTTTTGGAATTCGGGTTGTATACAGGTCATTTTTACTGTAGTAGAATCAATCATCCCTAGTGATATAGTCTGCAAGTTTTTATAAATGTTGTATAATAATTAAAGATATTTTTAGTTATCAAGTGACCTTATGTGTCAGTTTATTTACCCTTTCAATTATTTTACTAGGCTTTTATGTGTTAAGATAAGAGAACAATAGTTTTTTAATGGTGTACAAGAAGGTAACTTTCTGGGACAAAACCAAGACCAACATAGCAATAATAACACTATATAAGGGCCAAATAATAATGTCACACCATGATCACATATTACCCACCACATAGTGGTTAATGCGATCATACTGTTACTGAATGAAGATCACTAGACAGATCAGATGTTAAATAGTACTATATAAGAATAATACCCCAGATCATAGCCTGTGGTATTATTCTTATATAGTGCTATTATTCAGATATATAGTGCTATTATGGCAGAGGATCGCGATGTTCTCTGTATGTCAATTGACAACAAGGTGAAGCCTCTGGATGTGACAGCATCCAGGGGGTTCACATCCTGTTATAGCCGCAGCAGGGTATGATAGCGGGCAGCAAACTTTATGTTCGCAAAAACGCGGCCAAGTGTTTTTTTCAGCGTGACGCCCGCTTCAGTCACGCAAACTTTTTTAGGCATGCTTTTTTGCGCACATAAATTCACACATAAAAACGCCCATCTGACTGAGCCTGAATAAGTCTTTTTTGTGTGCGTATTGGTGTATTTTACTAAACTTTTGAACATGTTTTTTTTGGGCACAGGAGACTACTATGATCCAATTTAAATGGCTATTTAGTCTAATAATTCCAGATGTGTTCTTTTTCTCATGGAATTGCGCAGTGTATTGAGCATGCCATGGCACATTGTACACGCATTTGCACACCCCCCATAAACTTCCAAAGTCGGCAGTCGACCAGAAGCAACCATTGCAGTAAGATTTGGACTTTTGTAAAAACAAATGAAGCCGGTAATCACTTGGTACATTTCTGCCAAGAATTTGGCTCAGGATTAGAGATGAGCGAGCGTACTCGGAAAAGCACTACTTGCTCGAGTAATTTGCTTTATCCGAGTATCGCTGTGCTCGTCCCTGAAGATTCGGGTGCCGGCACGGAGCGGGGAGCTGCAGGGGAGAGCGGGGAGGAACGGAGGGGAGATCTTTCTCTCCCTCTCTCCCGCCCGCTCTCCCCTGCTCCCCGCTGCGACTCACCTGTCAGCCGCAGCAGCACCCGAATCTTCAGACCCGAGCACAGCGATACTCGGATAAAGCACATTACTCGAGCGAGTAGTGCTTTTCCGAGTACGCTCGCTCATCTCTAGTCAGGATAGCAAACACATGGTTCATGCAATCCAAACGCAGACTATACACGTGGATATCTTCCAATGACCTCCATCGAAATCAGATTGATTACATCCTGTGTCATCATCGTTGATGAAGTTCAGTCGTTGCGATAAAAACCTTTCCTAGCGCCGACTGCGTCACTGATCATGAACTCCTTGTAGCTAAGATCCGGATCAAATTCTGTAGCATTAAGAAAGGTGCTCCATTGAGAAAATTCGACATTTCTAAAATCCCCCAATCATACACTATTGAGGTAGCAAACCGATCTGAACTGCTTGACACATCAGAAAAGCATCCAGAGGAACTATAGCATGATATAGAGTCCACAGTTGTGGAAACAGCCAGTAAGCATCTCACCTATTAGAAGCAGGCAAAACAATGCTTTTGTTTGTCCGAGCAAACCCTCAGAATAACTGATATGGCGGTTAATGCGAGTTGTTCCCAAGAATCTCGGATGTAACTCGCTCTTGTCAGCATGCATACGATTTAACAGAGGAACAAATCTGCAGTGGAAAATAGTCATGCTGCGGATTTTCAAATCCACAGTGTGATCCACTTGTTGCAGAAATGCAGTGGATGTTTACAGTAGAATTAATTCATTGCAATGCAGTGTTTGGATTCTGCAGTGAAAATCCGCACCAAAATCCACATCAAAATCCTCGCACAGATTTTGGTGCGGATTTAGTTTAGATGGTCTGAGATGGTGAAACAGCATAATACTAATACGATTCTAGTATTGATCATACAGTGGTGT
This sequence comes from Eleutherodactylus coqui, assembly GCF_035609145.1. Classification (NCBI taxonomy): domain Eukaryota; kingdom Metazoa; phylum Chordata; class Amphibia; order Anura; family Eleutherodactylidae; genus Eleutherodactylus; species Eleutherodactylus coqui. Next base: position 164,602,008 of record NC_089838.1, read on the forward strand.
AAACAAGTTCATATCATTAGTATTTTCTCATTATACTAGTGTTACTGCTGGAAGTCTGGCGCTGAGATTTATCTAATCATGCAGTAACAGCTTTTCATTTCCCTGGCAGAATATATAGATATTATAGAGGCCACTTTGGCAGCACACTACTTAATCATGTTTGTTACAAACACAGAGCTGGATAGATGGGATAAAATGTGTTGTTTCAGCAGAATGAAGATGAATTTAATTTACTCTTTGTCATGTCTCACTAGCTTCCTGTCTCTTTTGCATGTTATCTCCACTGAGCTGTGTCTGTCATTCTGCATTGCCTCTCACTGTCTTACCCTGTCATCTGTAAAAACTCACACACACATAGAAGTTTCATAATGATACTGGTGAAATATTTGGATATGTACATCTAATAAGAACTGTAAGTAAAAGGAATGAGAGATTTTGTAGAGTTTGATTTAAAATTGATTAGAATATAACAGATTATAAACTGTATGAAAACTATATGATGTAGTGGTATCGTGGCTATATATATATATATATATGTGTGTATATATATATATATATATATATATATATATATATATATATATATATATATGTATATACACATACTTATTAGTTACCAGTTTTTCATTAGAAGCAAAAAGCCCCATTTACACGCAAAGATGATCACTCAAAAATTCATTTAAAAGATAAGAAGAATGACAGTTTGAGCAAACATTATGCATAAGCTACGAATGGACACCGATGCCCATTAGCAGCTTTTTAGCCTCATTTGCATGTAAATGAAGCTCCCTTCGCTGTATGCAGATAACAGCAGGTGGTCTGTTATTTGCATACAGTTCCGTTGTTCTCCCGCGGAACAGCAGCTAAAAATAATGTTATCAGTGCTCCTATGGATAATCATGGAGTGCGGTCCCTGCTATCAGCTGGCCGGCCAAATCATGTTTTTTTGCTGAACTAAAAATCATCGTTCGGCTAAAAAGCTGACGATGGTAACATTAACACGCAATGATTATCACTCAAAAGACATCGTTTGAATGAATTTTGAGCAATAATCGTTATGTGTAAATGGGCCTTTAGTGAATAGCTGATTTTTTCCTAAGGGATCTTTCATACATGATGAAATATTCTGCAACAGTGTTGTGTATATTTTACTAGCACTACTCTCGGTATAATATCTTCTAAAACATAATACATTTTGGGGGGGGGGGGGGATGAGCTGGAAACAACATCCAGAAATCCCATCACTGTTTTGGGGTTTTGTTTTTATAGCGTTCACTATCTGGTAAAAATACTTTGATAATTTTCTTATCTGGATTGGCGCGATTACTTTGATACCAAGTTTAGATTTATTTTTACATTTTTATGCTACTTTTGCACAATGAAAACATGTTTTTGAAGAAAAACTATTGAAACTGCCTACATGTGGCCTTGGTTTAGCAGGAAGAGTTTTTATTACACATGACTTTTCGATTGCTTTTTATCACTTTTTTGGGGAGGCAAACAAAAGAAAAATATAAATTCTAGCATTACTTTTTAAATTATTTTTACTGAGCTCACTATGCACGATAAATAAGTAAATATTTGCATTGCACGGACCATTACAAAAGTAGTAATACATATTACGTGTTGCTTTTTTTTAAAAAAAATTGGTATTTTGATCCATTTAAAATGGGTTTTAATGGGAAAAAATAGCATATCTTTTTTAAGCTGGATTTTTTTTTCTTTTAATTAAACCTTATTGACCGTGTTTTGTTACTATTTTTTAGTCCCTCAAGGTGACTTGAAGATGCAGTCATTTGATCGCTAGTATAATTCACTGTATTACATATGTAGTGCATTCTATTAAGCCCATGACAGCAGCCTATTAGACTGTGCTGGACGCGGGGTTTAATAGGCTGAATTATATGTCAGACATGGAAGCCTTTTTCAGGCTTCCAACTACCATGGTAATCCATTGGTACCTTGTGATCACACTACGGGGTGCCGAAGGTTGGCAGAAAGAGCCCCCTTCCCATTTCTGTCATCAGCTTACATGCTGTAGCTGCTATTGATTGTGGCATGTAAGGGATTCAACTGCCAGGATCTGAATATAGGGGAAACCCAGTTTTTACATCTACAGCTAGATATAAAACAGCTTAATGAATAATTTGCTGCTGAATTTCTCTCATGGACAAGCTGCAGTGTCAGGAACAGCTGTTTGTACAAGGCACTAAAGCACCATTTACACGGGACGAGTTGTTGGGCACATGATGCCCAACAATGCATCCCGGTGATGCTCGCTCCCGTGCTGTTACGCAGGACCGAGTATCGCTGGATCGCTCAAAGGGCGGCCAGCAGGGAGGCAGGACAGGTGGGAAGTGTTCTCCCCCCACCCACCTCCATTCACTGCAAGCAGGCAGTCATTCAGTACTGAACGACTGCTGTTTACACTGAACGATGGTTGTTCAGGTTTCTGCATGCAGTTACATGGGACAACTATAGTTCAAATACCCACGGGAGCGTGGGATTTAAACATCTCTGAATGATAATCATCCCCTGTAAATAGGCCTTAAGTCTATATAAATAACAAGGAGGACAGGATGGTAGCAGGTGTGTCATGGTTCCTTCAGTGCACAGAATCTGCATGGGTGCCAGAAGTTCAAATCCCACCAATCAATCACTGACAATCTAACCTAAGGATAGGCCATCAATATATTTAGCCCCTGAGAACCCCTTAAAGAAACTGTGTGTAAGACTTTGATTTGTATGTGTGCTATACTACACTATTACCCTGACTTCTTTTCCCAATATTTAAGGTCAGCCCTACTTATTTTTGTTCATGAATATAAATCTTACTTCTGCTCCTTTATAAAGGGCATCATCTGTTTTCAAGGACAATATACTCCAAATGAAAGACTTTTCCATTTAGAAACGAATAACATCATTCATTAGACTTTACTATTGAATTCACTTTCTGAAGCTTGAACAAGCAGCGCAGGCTAATTAGTTCCCAGTGCGCGACTTAGTTTAGGTCAAGTGTGCATTTGCGCCCCCAAATGGACTCCTATGGGTCTCGGGTGCGCAAATGCACACAAAAATAGAGCATGCCATGGATTTTTCTGCTCAGCAGAAATGTGGGCACAAAACCACTGCATGTGAGGGAACCCATTGAAATCAGTGGGTTTTTTTTTATTGATGTGGTCTCTGTGACCAAATTTCTGGATGCAAAAAACAGGCGCAGGAAGCCTTAGCGAAATTAAATTTCCTCAACTCAGAGGGTGTTCTATTGCCCAAGATGAGACACGATTCAGACAATGGCCACTTCAGATGAGGAACTCAAAATGTGAAGAAAATACAATACATAAAACATTGTAATATATTTCACTAGGAAAGATGTGAATCCTCACAGCGGCCTCTAGTTCCCCTTTCTTTCTTGAATGAACCCCATTGTAGTCAATAGGGTCTGGCTGGCCAGTGGATTTCTCTTTCCTGCTCCTTGAATGGAGCTGGAAAACAGAACCCCCCATTGCAGATGCTAAAGCAGACTTAGATTGGTCTCAGACAGCCTCAAGCCTAAGACGCTGCCTGGGTCACACAGCATCCTACCAGTGTGGAGCTGGCGGTGGCCCGGTGTACTGCCTTGTATGGCAGCAAAATTGTACTGCACATCACAGCGTATTACATGCATGCTGTCATGCGTAGTCCACCTGTTTTATTTCTGTTTATACTTCCCGTATTTTATGTAATTGCATATGGGCTACAAATGGCAAAATAGAACATGCTGAAGGTTTTTTTGTGCTTGTGTATTTTGCAATTCTGATATGCTAATGTGAGCAGAATTGCGTATGTAATTGATTGTCTGCAAATAACTATGTATCATACAAGCGTACAGCACACGCGTAATACATGGTAATCATGCGCCTGTGTGAGCCCGGCCCTAAGCATACGCATCCTACAAGTGCTGGAGGTGTGAGAAGCATATAGGTACATTACTGCATCTTTAGTATCAGTGCCCTTTGATTAAACCTTTCTGGATAGTGGTCTCCAAGCAAATCAATAAAATGTGCTCCACTACCATTAAACGGACTCCAGATTTAATCCTCCTGTGGAAGCCATCTCAGTACCTGTGCTCTTTTTGTCTCAGCCTTTTGACCATGCTATTAATTGCTGCAAAGCTACTGATACAACAGAAATGGAAAGATTCAGATGCCTCAACCATCACTTTATCGGGAGAGAAAACCTTTCAGATTTGTCAAATTGAGGAGTTGGCCATCTTGGAGCTTCATACAAGACAAATACATGCAAGTTTGGCAATATTAGTTGAACCATGCTAAAAGTCTCTAATAAGGATATAGGTCTTAATACCCTTCCCCTTCTCCCTCCACTCCCCTATAAACCCACCATTTCCCCCCTTACCAGGGATTACGCGGACACAACCTTCTTGCAATTATTTTCATCCCCTGCCATCCCCAGACATGTCAGCTCATCTACAGTGCCTCAGTTTGGGAGCGACTTCACTCCGTTAGTTCTTCATTTCTCTGTCTATGCTTACTTGGCCTATTTCTTATCATACTTCACTGAGACCTGCGTGTCTCCTTTTATGGTGTGTATGTTTTATATTTATTATTCAATAAATAGAGGTTGCATAAAAAAAAAGCGTAGATTACCTGAATTTATAACATGACGCTAAACAAATTCCATCAAAGGGACTGCTTAGATAGAGTCTAAATAGATTAAAGATATGAAGGGTGTCCACCTAATAAAGTATGAAGTAAGGGTGTGGAACCTATTCCAAATACTGTCAAATGACTCATTGTTAGCAAGGCAAAACCATATTGTAGATGTGTTTCTTCATAAATTATGTCACGTATCAAAATTACAGATCCTTAATGTAGAAACAATTTGAAATGCTATTTGAAAGCATATATGTATATTTTTTCATAGTCCAGCTGTATGCTTTACAGTGAGAGAGACCAGAGAAGATCAATTAGAATTAGTATTAGGTTCTTACACACGCTATTTTTCCAGAATTAAAGCTGAATTCCAGAATCGCCTGAACTGAGGCTCAGTAAAAGTGTGGTAATTACTTGATAATCATAGCTGCTTTTAGATTGTAATCTTTTATGCTAGATATAATGGTAATCACCTCAGCATGCATTGGTGTCCTGGTGAGATTCTGCTGGGTATGTGCTAATACATCAACCAAAATGAGTATGCAGAGCTGCACTGTAAAGCACAAGAGACAAAGTGTCAGCCTCAGCTAGTGAGGAGACAGGAGGTACCTCATATTTCCTTTAGTACGGCACTATGTACGAGACACGCTCGTGTGAAGCCACCCTTAGACTGAAAGAAGACAATGTCCATCTAGTTCAGCCTGTTTCCTCCCCCACTTGTTGTTCCAGAAGAAGGCAAAATAGACAATGAGGCATAAGTCAATTTAGCCCATTTGGGGATGGGGGGGTAGGACTGCGTTGTGACTCCGTAATGGCAGTAGGAAGAAACCCTGGATCAACATTTGAAAGTTTCTACCTGACTCCAAAACTTGGATTAACAACCGAAATAGTTATTTAATGTCTATATCCACATATTACCCATATGGTAGTTACCTGAAAATGTATGAAATATAGGTTATTTTTGAAAAATGAAAGATGCAGGGACCAACAGGTATTGTGTAAATCTTAGTAGAACTCTACAAGGAAGATTGCTGCTTGAAAAAACAGGAATATATTCTTGATGACTATAACTTTTCTTATAGCTAACATCAAGGCTGCCATTTAAGAAAATTTGAAAGTTGTTTTAATTATTTCTTGTAAAGGGGATTCTTTTGAAATAAAATTACCGTTATAATCCATACCATTACAGTATAGGTCAGATCACTGATAGAGTTTATAGAACTGTCACAAATCTACAATGAGGGCTCAGTCACACGGGCGCCGATCCGCCGGTGTTCCTGCATGATAAGACGGATGCACTGCATGTGGACGACTCTCCGCATGACCGGCTTCATTGCCGGCCATGTGTTCTTTCTTCCGGCGGTGCGGAGTGTCGTCTACAGGAACACGGGCGGATCAGCGCCCGTGTGACTGAGCCATCACTGTTATATTTAAACTACCACTGCCTGCTTCTTAAAGTGAAGATTGGCTGTACAGTTAAACTTGAAGATTGGCTGTATAGTTAAATGTCAAGTAATGGGCTGAACTGCAGGGGCAAAAACAACAGCAGCTTATTGTCAGTTTCTAGGTAGCAGATGATTCTGTTCAAGACTGAAAATTGAGTGAAAGCAACAAAACGTTATTGTAGATATTCCAGATTTTACATTTGCTGACTAATGGCAAAGCTGCATTTTTGCAGTACATCATATAAAATAATGCAGTACATCATACAAATAATGGACAGATTTAAAGGCTTTGGACTCCTTTGCATATTTCTATTGCACTGGATGTATTATATAACATAGTCTGTAAGGCTTTGTTAGTGTAACAATAAAGATTTCTAAAAGGTATGTCTTTAGGATTCCAAATTAATTGTTTATATTTGAGCTCAAAATAACCTGCAGACCACAAACCATTGAATGTAATAGGAACTCATCTTGCTTCTTCCAGTAACAAGCAGCGGTATATGTACAAAAACATCTGCTATGAGGCTGGAACACGCCTAACTTGTAATAATTGTAATTCATTTATTATCATTGCTTCGTAAATCTAAACAAGAGTATTCATATTTAAGTTTTCAGGCAGACTTCCATCAAGCAGATTGGAACTATGGGTAATACATTTCTCAAAACAAAATGTACAGAAATGTATAAACAATAAGATATTTAGGAACATGAAAATAGGTTGCTTCAACACCGGGCCCATGAGTCTGCTTACTTTATCTCTTTGTACAGAATCTACTAAACCATCAAGGTCCTTTAGAACTGGGTGCAAATTCTTGTTAGAGGACAATATGATATGATAGGCGGTATGCACACAAGATGGATACCTGATACAAAATGGATACACATTTACTGCCCTAACACCTGAAAAAATACCTATGTCTATCTAATTCAGCCTATTACCCCCCACCCCCACCCCCATGTTAATCCAGAGGAAGGCAAAAAAACTGCAATAGAAGAGAACTTTTAAAATTAAAACCAGTTGCAGAAATATTTTATATGATGTGATACATAAAGTGTAGTAAAAAAAATTACAAAGTATTGTAAAAAAAATTACAAAGTATTAGAGATGAGCGAATATACTCATTTCGAGTAATTACTCGATCGAGCACTGCGATTTTTGAGTACTTCCGTACTCGGGTGAAAAGATTCGGGGGGCGGGGGAGGCGTGGCGGAGCGGGGGGTAGCAGCGGGGAACAGGGGGGAGCCCTCTCTCTCTCCCTCTCCCCCCCACTCCCCGCTGCAACCCCCCACTCACCCACGGAGCCCCCCGAATCTTTTCACCTGAGCACGGAAGTACTCGAAAATCGCGGCGCTCGGGCGAAAAAGGGGCGTGGCCGAGTAGGTTCGCTGATCTCTACAAAGTATCCATAGCTTTTAATTGTGGCTACAGAACATAAGAGTAATCTGCAAACAAATGTCTTCTCAGGAACGGTCTTTACTTTCCATTAAAAAAAATATTAAGTAATAATGAGTAAACTTTTGAAAAATTTGGTTTGGCTATTTTGCTGAACCTTGCAAAAAGTTTGGTTCGGTCCAAATTAGTTAGAACCGAACATAAAGTTCACCAAGACTCCTAAAACTGATGTATGACACTGTCTAAGAGACATAAAAGCCCTGTATAATTTTCAGCACGTTATACAGAGCTCCATGGGTCTTAGACAGTGTTAAACACCAGTGTTCAGGACTAGTGCTGCGCGGATCAAACCAGCAGAACCCTGTTTCAGTTTGAAAAGTCCTCACATTCTTTCAGTTTTTGGTGCAGATTTGACGTAGATTTCCCAGTCACCCCTGTACGGCATTGTGCTTGACTAGTAGAGCTGCAGCTCACCTTTTTTGCATGAAGTGATGTCCCAATATTGTTTTTCTCAGTGTTTTTTTTTACTATGATGGGGAGAGAAGCAAAAAAAAATTCACACAAGGTACCATTTACCTACCCTATGTGCCCGCTTTATTATATAGATAATATAGAGAATGGGGATTCACACTGAAACTAATCCACCTAAAACTTGCCCACTTGATGTTATTCAGTACTCTGGGCACCACAGGTCTAATTTCCATACAGGGAAGTTCTAATTATGAAAGAGTGGGTTTATGAAAGTAAATGGTATCTGTCTGAGATTGTTGGCCTCTGTGCACAAAGAGATCTGTCACAACTGCTGTGGTTCCATTGTGAATGGAGGCCAATCATGTTAGAGTGAACAGAGCCAAAATGGCAAAGATTGTGATGAACGCAATATATCTGATGACTCTAGAGCCGTGTAACCCTGGTTTTCTGTAGATAGATTTTTTTAATTCACTAGTACCAGGTCACAAGGACAGATATTTTCAACATGGAAAATCTATCAAATGCTCTAGGTTGGCCACTAATTGGTCCTTAATAGAGATGAGCGAACATGTCCGTTACGGACACATCCGCACCCGGACACCGGCTTTGCCGAACACTGCAGTGTTCGCGCGTAAAGGTCCGGGTGCCGCCGGGGGGCGGGGAGATGCGCGGCGGCGCGGGCGGCAGTAGCGGGGAACAGGGGGGAGCCCTCTCTCTCTCCCTCTCCCCCCCACACCCCGCCGCACCCCCCCGCGCTGCCACGGCGGCCCCCCAACTTTTTCGCCCGAACACTGAAGTGTTCGCAAAGTTCGGTGTTCGGGCGAAAAAGGGGCGGGGCCGAACGTGTTCGCTCATCTCTAGTCCTTAACCCTTTCCAATCCACTGTCTGATGTATAAAGACATTCTGATTGAAGGCTGTACAGCTCTGATGTCAGAAGACGTTTGGCAGGGTATTCTCTCTAAATTACTGGCCGCTCTGTTGTCAGGGGCCTCTCCAGCATGTCACATACCACAGTACTGGCTCTAGCCAGCAGATGGTGCCAATTTATAATGGCAGAAAGAGAAAGCCCCCTAGGAAACCCTGAATCCAAATTTGGATTGCAAAGGGTTAAAGCTCTTTTACTAGAAAGCACATGCTAAGGGCTCCTTCAGAGGAGCGTTTGCGCAAATACGTTGGCCGTACCACAGCTTATTTACGCATGAACGGTATTTGAAGACCCATGTAGTCAGCCTGTTGCACGTGTGTCAGTGCATATTACTGTAATATTTACCTGCCCAGGGTCAGTTCATAAGCGGAATCGATTGGCTATTAAAGTCTAATGAAGTCCAGTTGTCTTCTTTTCCTGCAGTTAATGTAAATGTATGTATTTATTCACATAGCCCTATTTTTCATGGCTGTCTTTTAAAAATACATGACCTAATTTATTGCGTTTTTACTTCTATATTGCTATTAAAGGTTATTGGGCAAATACAGATCAGCAGGAAATCAAATATACGGCGGCAAATACTGATGACATATGGTTGTAATGTCATCTGTATTACGGATCCATGTTACAGATGTGATACTATGTGTTCGTCTGAACCAGCCTTCAAAGTGCCATGAGATAGGGCTCTCTTTATTTTAACAGATAGAATTCCTTTAGGATGTGTTCACATATAACTCATTTGCATCTGATTTTTTGCAGCAGATTCACACTGAGGCCTCCTTCACATGCCTTTATGCGATTTAGCGTTCGCCCGTACGCAGCGTATACACAATCAATGACTTTTTGACACAATCAAGTCCTGATCTTAATTCGCCTATTTAAAGTCCTTCACATCGGGCGCTGCTGTGTGAATGTTAACAAATATGCAGAGGTAATGGCAATCAATGATTGGCAGGGATCCTCAGAATGGCATTAAAATGCCTAATAAGGGCCAGCTGTCTGAAAAAAACCCCTTAGGCCTCATGTCCACGGGGACAGATCCCAGGCGGGTCACCTGCACGCATGATCCACGCCCCATAGGGATGCATTGGACACCCGCAGGTAGTTAAATACCTGCGGATGTCATTTTCCCCGGAGGTGTGGATTGCATGTGTGGGAAAACACCCGCAGCATGCTCCATTTTAGTGCGGGTCTCCCGCAGGCTTCTATTGAAGCCTATGGAAGCCGTCCGGATCTGCGGCACACCCGCAGCTGAATTCCTGCTCTCCGGCGCGGGAACACGGGAGAGCAGGAGTTAAAAAAAAAAAAGAGTGCACGGCGCATGCGTCGGGCCGAAGAAAGAAGATTCGGCCACGACGGAGGGAAGATCCGCAGCGTCCGGACAGGTAAGTAAATTCTTATTTTTAGGCCTCATATCTGCTGGAAAGGAGGGACCCACTGCATAATTCTGCATGAAGAATCCCCCGGCGGGCCTGATTTTCCCAGTGGACATGAGGCCTTAGGCCTCCTGCCCATGGCTGGATGGGATTCCGACTGCGAGATTCTCGCAGCGGGATGTGACCCATGCCCCTGCAGTGACCTGCCACTTACCTGTCTGGCGCACAGCCGTATATGCGCAGAGCAGAGCTGGCGTGTCAGCGATTTTGTAACCGCACGGATTTTCCGCGATCAAAATCGCGGCTGTCTGCATAGGATTGCGTACACGGATGCAATCCTATGGCAGCATGCAATGGTGGAAATTGCACGTGCAATGTCGCAGCAGAATTTCTGTCCGTGGGCATTGGGCCTTAAGCTCGTCCTATTTTAGACACTATTTGAGTTGTAACATTGCTATCATCCAAACCTGGAGAAACGTAATATTTTCATTGTTGGTCGGTTTTGAGATTTATTGCAGGGGCTGGGAGTTTATGAACTTGTGCAGCTGTGACATTTACTTTATTTGTGCAGCACATTATGAAAGTATATTTATACAGGATATGTACAGACGCTTAATATTTGTCTATACACTAGAGACACAGTGACTAACTCTACTTACTAACTTCACTACTGGTGTAGAGCACACACTTTCTTTATGTGTTTAAAAAAAGGCAATCAATTTGTGTTACTACAGCTAAGACCCCCGCCTATAATAATGATATCTTATGAATTCCATTGCAGCTTCTTTTACATATCGATTTACAGCTGATACTATTAGAAAACATATTTATGTAAATATCAAGATAGTGGTGATACCTAAAGCAACTAGTCAAATCCAAACGCCATGGTGCATTCCTTGGGGTTTGTATACTTTTATGTATGTATTGGGTGATATATGCACATGTAGGGGGTTTCAGCAGCTGAAAATCTGCTGCAGATTTTTGTAAGGATCCTCATCCATATGGGACATGCAGATATTTTAGGCCAATTTCACCTCATTATTTGAAGAGGTGAAATTCACACTGAAAACCTGCAGCATAAAATGGCGCAGTATGGATTTAAAATCCACACTGGATGTCAATTGACACTGCAGATTTTTTCCATAGCCCATGGATAACATTTCTTGAAATAGACTTATTTAAATCAATTAAAGAGTCTTCTAAGTGACTTGATACATTCTCTAAGGTATACTTTCTGTATCATTTCCTTCGGGGGGTTTAAGACTTGTGATTGTAGCAATACAGTAGGAACTTTCTTTGCTTACTTCCGGTGGATACAAATCTGGCCTGGTCATGTAGTGGACAAACAGGTTGTTGGCGTATTATACTTGCAGTGCAATTCTTAGGCCTCATATCCCCGGGGAAAATCAGGCCCGCTACTGATTCTCCATGGAGAATCCGTAGCGGGTCCCTCCTGCCCGGCGGACATGAGGCATAAAAATAAGAATTAACTCACCTCTCGCTCGCTCCAGATCTTCCCTTCGCCGCGGCTTCATCTTCTCTCCGTCGCGGCCGGATCTTCTTTCTTTGGCCCGGCGGATGCGCAGGGCACATTGGTTGTGTGGCCCGCGCATGCACCGGCCCAAAGAAAAAAGATCCAGCCGCGACAGAGAGAAGATAAAGCCGCGGCGAAGGGAAGATCTGGAGCAGGTGAGTAAATTCCGATTTAGAAGCCTGCGGGAGCCGTCCCCGCGGGAGACCCGCACGAAAATGGAGCATGGTCCAGATTTTTTCATGCTCCATTTTTTTTAACATCACTTTTATTGACCATCCGCGGGTATTTATCTACCCGCGGGTGGTCAATGCAGCCCTATGGGATGCGGATCCGCGGGCAGGAGAAGAGTTAAAATCCGCTGCGGATTTTAATTCTTATTTTGCCCGTGGACATGAGGCCTTACTCTTCTTTTACTCCAATGATAGGTGGGGCTTGGCAATTTTGGTCCTCCAATGAGCTAAGCTCCTGTGAGTCCATCACATGACCAGGACACGTTCAGAGCTCATTCACATAGGCATGAAAATCGCGCAGTAGATAGCCGCATAAGAAATCACAGCAAAATCACACAAAAATCGCATGAATGGACGATTTTCCAGAATCAAGTCTCGTGCCACGTTAGCATGAAAATTGCCCATTCACGTGATTGTGGGCAGCGTGTTGCTGAAAAAAATGAGCTGCTGAAAGAGAGATCCCACAAAACCTTCAACTCACTACTAGAGATGAGTGAGCACCCAAATACTCAAGTCCGCGTTATTCGAGTCGAGCTTTTCGTAAAATTCGAGAGCTCTAATCGAGCTTTTTTTTCTAGGTTCATATTCTCTCTCTCGCCAGCCAGCCAGCCAGCCAAAAAAATTGCCAATGACTCGCGCGGCGGGGAGGGGTCAAAACAGCCACGTCACACAGGAGAGGGGCCAAAAACTGGGGCGAGGTCGAACACAGCTTGATGCTCGTTCGAGTAACGAGCACCATCGAGTACGCTAATACTCGAACGAGCATCAAGCTCGGCAGAGTATGTTTGCTCAACTCTACTCACCACATATACCCATGTGACATTTTTTATCAGCGCTCCCCGCTGCTAATCTGATTCCCCCTTCCTTTAGCATTGTTTCCCACACTACCTCTCCCTGCCAATACCATTGTTTAGCAGAGTTAGCAATTAGCATTAACATTAGCTAAACAATGGCAATGTTTAACTAACTCTGCTAATCTCACTTCCCCTCACTTTTTTCCAGCTCCCATAGGAGTCTATGGACACTCCCACATTTTGCGCACCAAAGATAGGTCAAGACCTATATTTTTACACAGCTGGGAATTTCAGTTGCTGATGTCCTATCTTTTTAAGGTGCGTTTGGTTCTAATTGTCATGCATATTTTGCATGGTGAACATAGTTGTGCAAATTCCCTCATGTGAATTAGCCAATATACTGTATGTTTCAGCACTCGAGGTCTTGGCACCACTTGTGTCAGACGATTTCTCTAAGTATAGGTACACTTTAGTATTATATTATGGGTACTGTTGTATTTTGTCTCCACCACAAGTATGTATCTGCCCAGTGTACGCCCACAAGCTACTGATTGGCTGCTTGTAAATGCTTCCATGTGAGAGTGGGGGGCATTCACATGAAAGCATTATCAGCTAATAATGTAAGCCTAAGACATAAACTAACCCTCCCTCCAAGGCAAACCTGAGTCCCCATGCTGCTTGCACCTGGCTCCAGGGGACAGTGACCAGGTGCCCTGCGATGGAACTGCTTACAGAGGTGCATGCTGCGGCAGATGGGGAGACTGACCAGGTGGCCGTTATGGAACAGCATCCTCGTTCTCGGGGGCCGTCATGGCAGGAACACACTGCAAGGATGCCAGGACCACATAGCAGAGGCTGACAGTGCACTGCCCAGCAGAGTTCCCAGGGCAAAAGGGAAAAGTGAGCGGCTGCACTTCAAGAGGCTGACGCCACAAGTGCTACTGACACTGCCGAGGGGTCATGTCGGGCGACCTTTACAGGCTGACGGGGAGAAGGTGAGCATCCGGCCAGCCATGCTGGAGGAAGGCATTTTCCCGGATGCATTATACGCCATTGAGGAAGAGCAAAGCTGTCGCCTGAGATGATCGTAGACTGCCAGGGATGGTAACCCTAACCCTCCATCCAAGGCAAACCTCAGTCCCTACACAGCTAGGACCTTGCTCCAGGCAGCTAATAAGTAGCTTGTGGGCATACACTGGGTGGATACAGCCCATCACTAGGTCTCCACCATACTTGTGGTGGAGACAAGATACAACAGTACCTATATTATGACCATACTGTGATGGCTAGGTGACTTAGATTAAAACAATAATGTCTATTTCCTTGTGATATTGTGGGATCATCTTTCAGTTCTAAGAATCTTGTTTCCCAATTACTGTTAATCTCCAGTATCATCATCATGTTCCTGGTAGTTGGTGTATACTTCTCTCTCTGCAAACATCATATCTCAAAGCTGCTATAAGCCTACTTTAGCTGTTTATTCTCTGAAGACAAGACACTGTATATTGTATAACATATGCTTTGTATGTGAGCATCAATTTCTACTGTTGGTGACCAGTTCAAGCCAATAACAACAGCTACATTCTAGGAAAAGTGCTCAGCAGTATTAGGCTACCTTCACATGTTGCAGACTGGCTGTAGGCGTTCCGCAACAGAATATCTGCAAGAATTCCACACCTAAATGGTCAAGATTTGGACATGTTTTTACTTCGGGAAAACTGCAGAATTCAACCCTTGTATTTCAAGGGTTGAATTCCACAGCACGATTCTGCAGCATAATTAGACATGCTGCAGAATCAGTATCCGCTGTGTTTTTCAAAAACACTGTAGATTTGTCACATAAAGTATCCGTAGCATGTGAAGTGAATTTTTAAAATCCTCTCCACGTGGCTTGTACTGTAAACGCTTCCGCAAACTTCGGAAACTCTGCAGGGGATCCTGTCTGTGTGAAGGCGACCTAAGAAAACTCTTGCCAGACAGCACAGTAGTAGCAGAGTATATCAATCTCACCCTGATAGAGCGATCCCTAAGCACATGCCTACTGTTTTTACAAACAAACCTGACTCTAGTTTTGTGTATTATTCGCTTTCAGGCATAATTATTTCTCTTGTTTTTATTATTTGCTTATAGCGAAGTAACGCACTTAGTTAACTATCTAAAAAGCATGTATACCAACAGTAAACAGTTAATGCAGCCTAACTATGTCTTTCGCTTGGTTTAATCCTTCTGTCTTTGAATAGTTTTCTTTGTTTAGTGCTCCCAATTACTTTAATGTTAGTTTTAGGATTTATAAGCAAATATAACTTACTCATGCATGCTGTTATATAAAATACACAGTAGAAATGATCTTATTAATAATTGACCTTATAAAAGGTCATCATAGGTGAATGACTTATGTATGAGAAAACGCTTGAAAGGTTATAGGAGTTTAAATTGAAATAAAATGTGAAACGACTATCTAGATTTTAGTAAATAAAGCCCATTCATTGTTATGCAATTTTCAAATATGTTTTGTTTCTGAATTCTTCACAGTTGTCAAGTTGTCCGTTCACTGCCATTGTATAGCATTTGTCATTATTTACTCCAGAGCGTCCTGTGATGATCACAGAGATCCACATCTTCTTAGAAGACACACTGGAATCAGACCTATGCGTGTGTGTCCATCAGATTGCCAGGGTAGATTCTCAAGTATACAATGACACATCTCATAAAATGACAGTTCTTGAAAACCACAAGAAA
The DNA here is from genome assembly GCF_035609145.1 of Eleutherodactylus coqui. Taxonomy (NCBI): domain Eukaryota; kingdom Metazoa; phylum Chordata; class Amphibia; order Anura; family Eleutherodactylidae; genus Eleutherodactylus; species Eleutherodactylus coqui. The sequence goes on from NC_089838.1 coordinate 164,617,568, forward strand.
TTGAGACACGAAGTATATTAGAATATTGTACAACTTTTCATTTTACAATAAGTTTTATTTTCTGGAACTAAGAAACCCTTTTTATGTTTAAAGCATACCTGCACTTTCAGTAACTTTTCTGATCACTTTCCAGAATAAGCTACAATGTGTCTGTACATAAGGAATAATACTATTTCTGGCTATTATATCCTACACTTATTATGTTTTCCTCTCTTCAGTCTTTAGCTCTAAGGACTTATTTCTGTGGGAGTATGTGTGAATGGCACGGATCTCCCGCAAGGCATGCTTATTTGCACGAGGCAAACAAAGATGTACCAATTGAAATGGCTAATTAGTCTAATGAGTTCCAGGTGTGTTTTTTTCATGCACAATTATGCAGTGTTTCATGCATCCACTAGAGTACTTTGAGCACATTTACACATCCCTATTGGTGTATCTTGTCACCACCAGAAGAATGGGCGGAGACAAGATGCACACCAACAAGCAAACGCCCCCAATTTGATTGGCTGCGCAGGAGAATGGCTGGCCATGATCTCCGCTCCTGCCTTGTTTCACTCACCTCTCGGATATTTGGCTTTCCCTTGGTCCCCATCTCTACTGCTCTCTGGCATGGCGACCCCTGGGGCTGTGGCATACCCCCACCATAACCCCCTGCCCAGCTCCACCGAAGGCGGGGCTAGCCAGTGTCTGCCAGCGCCCAGCAACCGGGAGCACAGAGCACCGGGGGAACAGTAATGGAGCACCGGCCCCACCGACTGCAGAACACACTGACTGCAGCCGAGGAAATGCGGAATGACAGAGGCCAGGACAGCGGCTGACAACTGTGAGCATACCTTACATAGGACGCCGCAGGAGGACACACTGACAGCGGGACCGTGGGGACGCCAGGCCACAGCCGAAATACTGACGACAGCAGCCCTGGGAGTACAGCCGGCGGGCCACAGGTGAGCAGAGCCAGCGAGTGAGGATTACAGGCAGGTGTGTGTGTGTGTGGGGGGCACAGTAACAGAATGACATGGCAGATGCCAGTGACACAGACTTACAGCAACACAGCAGCAGCGTGGTGGTTCAGTGGGACCGCCATGCAGAGAGGAACAGGGAAGAGGACCAAGAGCAAGCCAAGCATCAGAGGGGTGAGTGAAACCAAGCACGAGGGGAGATCATGGCCAGTCATTCTCCTGCGCAGCCAATCAAATTGGGGGTGTTTGCTTGTGGGCGTGCATCTTGTCTCCACCCATTCTTCTGGTGGTGACAAGATACAATAATACCCCATATTAACTTCTATGGGGATTTTGGGTGCGCAAATATGCAGGAAAATAGAGCACACTGCTGGTTTCTTTTTTGTGCAAGCAAAATGTGCAGGAAAAATATGCGCTACTGAATGAACCCATTGAAATCAATGGGTTCTGTTCTATGCATATTACATGCACAAATACGACTGTGTGAAGAGGGCCTATGAATGCTTAAATTCACTTACAACAAACAAATAGAGATGAGCGAGCATACTCACTAAGGACAATTACTCGAGCGAGCATTGTCCTTAGCGAGTACCTGCCGCTCGGAAGAAAAGATTTGGGTGCCGGCGGGGGGCGGGAAGCGGCGGTGGAGAGCAGGGGGGAATGGAGGGGAGATCTCCCTCTCTCCTACCCGCTACCCCCTGCTCACCCATGCCGGCACCCGAATCTTTTCTTCCAAGCAGGCAGGTACTCGCTAAGGACAATACTCGCTGGATTAAAGGAGATGTCCCGAGGCAGCAAGTGGGTCTATACACTTCTGTATTGCCATAATAATGCACTTTGTAATGTACATTGTGCATTAATTATGAGCCATACAGAAGTTATAAAAAGTTTTTTACTTACCTGCTCCGTTGCTGGCGTCCTCGTCTCCATGGAGCCGACTAATTTTTGGCCTCCGATGGCCAAATTAGCCGCGCTTGCGCAGTCCGGGTCTTCTGCAGTCTTCTATGGGGCTCCGTGTAGCTCCGTGTAGCTCCGCCCCGTCACGTGCCGATTCCAGCCAATCAGGAGGCTGGAATCGGCAGTGGACCGCACAGAAGAGCTGCGGTCCACGGAGGAAGAGGCCATCTTCAGCGGTGAGTAGAGAAGTCACCGGAGCGCGGGGATTAAGGTAAGCGCTCCGGTGAGCTTTCTTTACCTCCCTGCATCGGGGTTGTCTCGCGCCGAACGGGGGGGGGGTTGAAAAAAAAAAAAACCCGTTTCGGCGCGGGACAACCCCTTTAATTGTCCTTAGCGAGTATGCTTGCTCATCTCTACAAGCGAATATATTAAAAACTCTGAGAAATTGAATCATGAGCTACATTAGAAATTTGTAGAACTTTTGGTTTAACTTTATAGAAAACCAGAAATGATTGTCCCAGTTGTTTTGAAAGCACATTGCTGTGTATATTAAAGCCCTTTACATTATTATGTATATAGTAGTTGTGCTTCCACAGCCACAACTAGATTCCATTAATAATAAGGAACTAACCTAACTCAGCGTGTATTAATATACTGTTCTTCCACAATACTTGATCTGAATTGACCGGATGGACAAATATAATGCCTTTCAGGCTCTTTATTTATTACATTTAATTAATGAGATTGTACTTCTTTTTTACTACTTAATGATCTCATATAACTATGTATTTGACAAACTCCTCTGGGGTGCACGCAACAAAGATACATGGCACATTCACTATTGAGATTGTGCAATGACCATGTTGTAAAATGCACCAAATATTTGGCATTTAACATTTTAAACCTATAGGTAATATATACAATACAAAGTTATGATATATGGTAAGATATAGTATTATAGATGTCGGCATGGTCTGTTTCAAGTGAGGACATGTCTGGTTTTGGTTTTTCCAGTGTCAGTATATCTTCTCTGAATTAACATCATGTCAGTTATTATTATCATGTATGTACTTGTATAGTGCTGCAGTTAATGAACCAAGTCCAAGTCAATTTGTGAACATATAAGTGGGGAAATCCCGAAACAGACACATATCTTTCCAACAAAACGGTTATTGTTAAGATTGTAAAAAGTAACGTACCAGAGGGATTGAAGCCTGACTTAATGAGCATGGTTAATTAATTACAGGTTCTTGTTATTGTTATTATTATTATTAACAGTGATAATGATGATAAATAACTCATTTAAGATTACAGCTTGGAGATATCAGGAGGTGATTTTTCTCATATTGTTTTGCTAAATAGATGAATATGGAGAGATTTCACTTATGCACTTTTCTGCTGGTATACAGCTGATCGCTCCAAGCAGGGTATGCAGAACACAGCTAGAGCGCTGTTTTCTGCATACTCCTGCTATGTTTACGGAGTGCACAGCTGTTATACAGCTGAAGCGGGGTATGCAGAACATAGCTGGAGCGCTGTCTTTTTCATACTCCGGCTGTATTCTCCGAGCGGCATATGAGCTAAAACAATAGTATCAGCTGTATCCTGCTGAGAACTCAGCACATGGCACTGATAAGGCTCATCGTTCTCTTTCAGCTTGCTAAAAGACAATGATGAACGACTCGTGCACGAAAACTGCACGATGTCCATGCAGTTAGACCCAAAGATTTGAGCGATTTTTTTAGCGAGAATCGTTGGGTCTAAATGAGCCCTAAGGTATTTTTTGGAGTCTTGCTACATCTTAGTACGAAGGACGCATACATTTTCTTTTATTTATTCTTTTTTAGTTTTTTTTATTTATTCATTAACCTCTCTGCAGGACCAAAATAAAGGTGTTATTGTTTCACAAGGTGTTAATTATTGAAAACTCATATAATAATCAATATTTTTGGATATTTGTTTCTTTGTTCTTCATAGGCTTCTAGATGCCTTGATGAATTCCAACTATAGATGAACGAGCGTACTCGTTAAGGCAAATTGCTCGAGCAAGTATCGCCATTTTCGAGTACATGCCTGCTCGTCCAAAAAGATTCGGGGGCCAGCGGGGGTGCGCGGTGAGTTGCGGGAGTGAGCAGGTGGAAGCCAGGAGGGAGAGAGAGATCTCCCCGCCGTTCACCCCCGCCCCCCGAATCTTTTCGGGCAAGCAGGCATGAACTCGAAAATGCCCATACTTGCTCGAGTAATTTTCCTTAACGAGTACACTTGCTCATCTCTAATCCCAACCAAACTTGGTACACGTACTTTTCATGATCCAACTTAACATACTGGGGAGTTCAACTGTTTGTTGCTCATAGCAACCAATCAAAGCACCGCTTTTATTTTACTAGAGCAGCTTAAGGAATGATGATTGGTTGCTATGTGCAACAAACTCACTCTTTTACACTGCTTCAATGAATGACGCCTATTCTATAATGTATGGCAAAATAAGCTGCCTTCAGATTCAGCGTGGCAAATAATTTAGACATGTGGTGGATTCAGAATGGTTCCAAAAAATGGAAACCCAGCTGAAAGCAAAAAAGGAAAATTATTACGAGTGAGTGAGACAAGCAAATAATATTACCAATGACTTAAGAATGAGAGTGAAAGAGTCAGGACATCCAGGGCAGCAGAGACCTCGGAACAGCATGAGACCTGAATTTAAAGTGAGAGGGGACAGTGCATCAAGGGCATCAGAAACCACAGAACAGCACGAGGACTCACTTCAGCTACTGGGGGAAAGAACCACTCCATCAAGGGCTGCAGAGACCCCAGAACAGCATGAGGCTAGAAATCAAAATGAGAGAGAAGGAGCCAGGACACCAAGGAATACCCAGGCAATGCCAGGTATATAAGTTGGTTACAGTTAATAACGACTACACATACTATGTTAGTATAGTAAAAAAAAATTAAAAAGAATAAAAAAAACAAAACCCTACTACTCTTCAAAGCAGCTCATTTTCAATTCATGCTCTTTTTGAGAGGGCATCTAAGATATGGCTAAACAGTGTTCCGCGAGACTCAGACAAACCATAAATATACAATTTCTTGCACTAGTTTTAGTTCTCACAAGTCTGCAGGCAAGGAGGGAGGGATTTACTAAGACTAGTGTTTCATATGCCAGTCTGAAACCTGAGTGTGTTTGAGTACGGTAAGTTGTGACAAATTTATTAAGAGGCGCAGACATCGCAATAAGTTAGCTGCATGTTTGCCTGTCCATGTAACAGAAAATAAAATCTATGCCTGCTGTGAATGGCCAGGAAAGTAAAAGTTCCAAATTAACATAAATATAGTGTGCGCCAAAATGTATGACTTTTTATGTCAGAAAACTGGCATAGATAGTTCCAGAAATCTGACCAACTTTTTGTTGGGTATCTTTAATCTGGGACAGTAGTGAGGAAATATCTGGTCATACCTACTTTATATTTTTAAAGGCATTTTCTCACAAAGGACAAGTGACAAATGCCTTGTCCGGACTCAAATGTGTGACCTCCAGTCGGCAGCTCTCCTTGCTGAGCCATCCAGTCATCTGGACAGTATGCCTGCTGAGCTTAGCCTGGTCTGGTTTGGTTCCCTGTCCTGGCTTTGCCCTGCTTCCAATTAGGACTTCCTATAAAAGCCTGGCCCTTCCTCCAGCTCCTTGCGAGATTATTGTGCTCCACAGCCTTGATCAAGCTTCACTCCTGTCTACTCCTCTGCTATTTCTACTAAAGACCTACTGATATCGATCTCTGGCTTCCTTCCAACAATGTTACCCGCCTCCTCCATCGGTAATGCGACACAAGACCTCCAGTTACCGACCTCTGTCTTCCTTCCTAACAAAGCTACCCGCCTCCTCCATTCATACCGCAACATGAGACCTCCAGTTACCGACTCCTAGCTTTCCTTAATCATTCTCCAGACCTGCGGCTACCACTCCTATGGCACCAATCCAGTGCCTGAAAGCTACATGCCTAATCGCTAGGGATCCCACAGCTAGTATCCATTCAATCATTAGAACAAGGCTCTTGAACACGCTGCTGCTCCATACAAAATCTGAGGGACTGCCAGAATCAGACAAGCATTGTACTCCACATCAATTACAGGGAAACAACTTTAAATTGCACGTGAAACTTCATAATAATTTGATTTTAATAGAGGAGGTACTTGGAGTAAAGGAAAAATATGGTAAAAAAAAAAAGTACGGTAATTCTATGGTCAAGTCACCAGTGCTAGATCCTTCTTTACTATGCTGAGCAATAAGAAGCATAAGTGAGGAAATCCGTAAATGGAAGGTTATAACAGGAGTCTGATCTCTACTCCCGCACCGCTCAGCTCTTAATACAATAATCCTTAACCTTAGCATGTTCTAAACTACAATAGTCAGCCTTTGACATTAGAGTTTTTACATAATGAATCTGACACAGATGCTTGACCTCAACCTGTACGGCATCTACTGTAAATATCTCTTGCACATTATCTGTCCTGCAGTTTAGTAATCTTCCTGACAGGCTGAAAAAGTCTAGTTGTAAACAGAATGCTTGATATTTAGCTGTAACACTAGTTTGTGGGGTAGTCAAAGTATATAACATGTCAATGATTCTGGTACACAGAGTAGACCTATTGCTCTGATATTTCAGCCTCAATGCTAGAGAACTAAGCAGGTGGATCATTGGCATTCTCTTCCATCCAGCTGTAAGAATTATCCAGGTTTCCTAAGCTTTACACTGCCTTTCTACTTGGCACCTAATATTAAATACAAATATTGTAAGGCATATTAGGTTCTAGATAAAGTAACTAGATACTGTCTTGCACCTTGCTTGATCTTATTTGGTTTACTATCATTAAAGAACAAAATGTTCTGGAAAATATAAAGATTGACTCGTGTTGGTATATATAAGCGGGGAAGAAGCGATGTATCATAATTTTACAATGGCTTTCTATTTTTTATTTCGCCAATGTTATGGAAATGTTCAGAGCATGAATTTACTTTCTTGTATGCAAAGGCTCAGAGTTCTAATAAACACTGTGGTCTAAGTGAGTGCTTGATTTTAATGTCAACTTAGGTGGCCCTTGAAAGAATACATTATTCAACTCAGTAAAGAGTTGCCAGAAATTATTCCATTCCATACTTGGCATCAGTATTCTCTTATCAGTTGTTGGATTTTTTTTCCACTGGAAATAATAGTTTTAAGTGCTATAACTTTAAACCTAAGCATATTTTAACTCTTACATCTCCACTAGAGATGAGCGAGCGTACTCGTCCGAGCTTGATACTCGTTCGAGTATTAGGGTGTTCGAGATGCTCGTTACTCGAGACGAGTACCACACGATGTTCGAGTTACTTTCACTTTCATCTCTGAGACATTAGCGCGCTTTTCTGGCCAATAGAAAGACAGGGAAGGCATTACAACTTCCTCCTGTGATGTTCCAGCCCTATACCACCCCCCTGCAGTGAGTGGCTGGCGAGATCAGGTGTCATCCGAGTATTAAAATCTGCCCGCCCGCGGCTCGCCACAGATGCATTCTGTGACAGAGATCAGGGACAGTGCTGCTGGTGCCGGAGCTGCTATAGGGAGAGCGTTAGGAGTTATTTTAGGCTTCAAGAACCCCAAGGGTCCTTCTTAGGCCATAGAAATCGCAGATCGCACCTATCTGCGATCTGCGATTCCTGTTCTCTTCTCTATATGCGCTCAATGGGGCCGGCGGCAGCAGCGCCGACCCCATTGAGAACATATAGAAGACAAATCATTCTTCTCTGCCACAGCTGTAACAGCTGTGGCAGAGAAGAACGATGTTTTCCCATTGAATTCAATGGAGCCGGCAATACAGCAGGTTCCACTGAAAGCAATGGGCTGCCGGCGTGCGCGGGATGAATTGTCGGGAAGGGCTTAAATATAGAAGCCCTTCCCTGCAATTCATCCAGAAATGTGTTAAAATAAAAAATATATATATACTTGCCTTGTCCCGGCAGACGGAGTTCAACCGCGGCGGCCGGCAGTGGGTGTGAAGGGGGTGTGAGTCAGACATGCCTCTGATTGGCTCAGGCTGAGCCAATCAGGGGGCAGGTCTGACTCCCACCCCTTCACACCCACTGTAGGCTGGCCGCGCTGAACTCCATCTGCCGGGACAAGGTAAGTATATATATATATTTTTTTTTTTACACATTTCTGGATGAATTGCAGGGAAGGGCTTCTATATTTAAGCCCTTCCCGACAATTCATCCCGCGCACGCCGGCAGCCCATTGCTTTCAGTGGAACCGGCTATAAGCATGTAACCCAGGAGAAGTGGCAGCGGAGTGTCATGCAGGCAGTGATTGTGCTTTGTTGGAGGTAGTGTGGTGCTTAGCTAAGGTATGCATTGCTAATGAGGGTTTTTCAGAAGTAAAAATTGTTGGGAGGGGGGGGCACTCTTGCCGCTATTGTGGCTTAATAGTGGGACCTGGGAACTTGAGATGCAGCCCAACATGTAGCCCCTCGCCTGCCCTATCCGTTTCTGTGTCGTTCCCATCACTTTCTTGAATTGCCCAGATTTTCACAAATGAAAACCTTAGCGAGCATCGGCGATATACAAAAATGCTCGAGTCACCCATTGACTTCAATGGGGTTCTTTACTCGAAACGAACCCTCGAGCATCGCGAAAAGTTTGTCTCGAGTAACGAGCACCCGAGCATTTTGGTGCTCGCTCATCTCTAATCTCCACACATAACACACATACAAATCCTATAAACCTAGAGTTATATCTCACAAAATCAATAAATCAAAATGCTTGGAAAACATATAATATTTTTCATTGATTTCATGAGTAAACATGCAGTGAATACACATGTATCATGCATATACACTGTACATTTACGCAATACTTCAATGGCTATTTTGGTCTGTAACAGAAACCCAAATAGGACATGCTGCGATTTTTTTTTAACATGGGTGAAAACCCAGGTTTGCATACCATAATGCAAATCAATGGGGATTCAACACTCTGTATTACGTGCGTAAAAAATACACACGTAATATGAAGCATAAATACGCCAGTGTGAACGAGCTCTATGTCTGCTGCTCATTCCTGTTCTGATGATTTATAATTCTGCAGCAGGTTCTGAGCTCCCAAAAAAGCAGCAGGCAATAAATCTACACATGCTAAGGTTAGACAAAGCAAGGATGGTGCTGTGCGGCTCGAGAACTCCCCCATCCTTCATGAGAATTGGTACAGATGATGAGATGAGGGTACGAACAGACAAGTCACAGAACTTACAGAGGGTAGCTGCAGGATGCAGATTTCACAAAGGTGGTCTGGGAAGGTGAGCTGGCGTCTACTTGGTGGTTTGTGCAGCCAATGCTGATTAGTGGAGCAGCAGAATAATCGACCAATCAGCACTCACTTTGAACTGTAGAGAAGAGGGAGGATCAATGTTCGTCTCCTTCTTCTCTTTCTCTGCCATGCGACCCTTTCTCTCTCAGTCCTCCCTCAAAAAAAATGCAGGTTTTATGAGCAAGTCCAGCAGGGTTTCAGGTTGAAAAAAATACAGGTGTAATTTCTATTTGCAGCAGCTGGTGCCGCTCCTTACGGCCGCCCTAGGTACTGGACCTCCAGTGATGAATGTGGCCCGGCTTGTACAACTGGAACTTCTAAATGTGATTGGTACATACTCTTCATAAATAAAAACAGCAAAGAAGGGTTAATCCACCTAAATCTACATGTAGTGCAATGATTTCAGAGACTGGTCAATGCTCAAAACTAAACATATCCCTATCCTATCCATGGGTAGCAGTGTATCTGGGGTTGGGCATGAGCACATTTACACAATTATGTCACACAACATAACAGTTTAAGGGATCTACTACCATATAAAATATTTCATCAGTCTAGACCAGTGATGGCGAACGTACGGCACGCATGCCAAATGCGACATGCAAAGCCCTTTCTGCTGGTATGCGCGCCAGCGGCTGCTCACCACGGTAGTGAATACTGGCACGGGTGTCGCAGCTTCCCCGCCAGTATTCACTCAGTGAACAAATAGTCAGAAAAAGAAGAATCTGCGCTCAAAGATGGAGTGAGCTGAGGACGAATTCACATAGAAATAAATAGTGAGGTATGACACTTACTTGAAAGGAGGGGGGTATGATGCACAAATGTCCCCTCCACAGAGTGTCCTCAACAAAGTACAGAGCTATGCTCCAAGATGCATAGTAATAGTCCAGGAGTTTTCAAGTCAAAAGAAACTTTTTAATAAGGCAACGCGTTTCAGTGCAACAAAGCACCTTTCTCAAGCCATATATATATATTCTTTTTCTGACTATTTGTTCATTGTTTTATCTGGGTGAGCTCTGTTATCAGAGCCCCCAGCTTGCATCTGCAGCTCTCCTTCAGTTGAAAGGATTGGAGTGCTGAGGAGAAGACGCATTGGGATTACTTCCGCATATCCCAGCGGGTGTGGAGCGGATCTGCCTGTGGCGCTCTCTAACGTTTTTCAGTATTCACTCAGTGACGCTGCTAGTGGCACTGATCCCACGGACACACTGTGACGTCAGTATGCACCCGGAATCCTCTATTAGCACTGGGGCCGTTCTGCGGGTCACTATTACCACTGGGATATGTTTACACGTGGCGGAAATGTCGCAGAATATCCTCAGTGGAAATTTCCGTGGCAAATTCCACAGCATTTCTGCGTCCAAAAAGCAGTCAAAATCTGCACCCTGTCCTTTTTATAACATTGGAGGTAAAATCATACGTTGTGATAACCCCCGCCCCCTCATGTATTGGCACTTTACGATAAATAAGTGGGTTTTGAATTGCAGTTTAAGCGCTCGGTCTCTAAAAGGTTCGCCATCACTGCTCCAGATTATACAATACCTAGAATCAAATTGTAAAAAGTGATGCTTGAAAAGCCTTGCATCCATAACATGACATAAGGTAATATTTATAGCTAACAAGTTATGCTAATGTTTACATTTATGTAAAGTCATTCACATAGCTCAGATTCCATACTTGAAAGTATATGTGGGCTATAACATATTTGCAGCTGTTGGCCCTCAATCTCTTTAACAAGGGGATTCCTTTTTCGTACACCGCCAGTGCAGTAGTTCAGTTACCATAGAAACCTGGGTTCTGACTGATAGGAACATTCTTCACAGCAATTACTATAGTCGATGAGTACTGTAATTACCATCGCTTCCTAAGTTGAACTTAAAATAGAACAGACACGTTTCAGTGTTCGAATACATAATTTGTTCAGAATAATTCATTTACATCAAAATAATTTTATTGGCTCAAACACGAGGGACAAAAATAAATTTAAAAAATGTATGTATACAATGTACATATCTATCTATTTATCTATCTATCTATCTATATATAGATAGATATTTATAACTATATCTATCTATATATAAATATAGAAAGATAGATATAGATATCTATATGTATATATATACACACACACACACATATAAATATATAAATATATATATATATATAAATAATAAATATATATATATATATATATATATATATATATATATATATATGCTCCCATGTCCAAATCTGCACATTTTGATGTGAATTTTTTCCCTTCAAGTCGCATTACAAAAAACTAAGCTGCTGAGGCCACTCTCACATACACCTCTTTTTACTGCGATTAGCACGACGTCCCGAGCACTGTGATGAGCACGGTACAACGCTATCATTGGTTTTAATGGGACTTAAACGCGGCGTTTGTAACAGCACAATTTCCGAGTGCTGCCTGCTCAATTTTTCAGAGTTTTCGCTTTTAACCCACCCCATCACCCATCACAATGATGGGGTGCATTAATGCTGTGACATGCATTCAAAAACGTAGATCGCTGTAAAGTGCTGCAGTTCTGAGCAGCGTTTAACTGAACGCATGTGTGCGAGTGGCCTAAGTGTGCTCTTACCCTTATGGGCTTAGCAATAATGGAACAAAGCAGTGACAGAATAGATCTCAAAATTATATGAGACCTTTCATATGGGTGGAATTTGGCTGCAGGGTGCACCACATACACAGTCAATTCTGCACCCAAAGCCCCACAGCTCCGTGCTGCTTTTAATGCACAACGGAAAGTGGCTTAAAGGGGTGGTCTCGCGAAACCAAGTGGGGTTATACACTTCCGTATGGCCATATTAATGCACTTTGTAATGTACATCGTGCATTAAATATGAGCCATACAGAAGTTATTCCACTTACCTGCTCCGTTGCTAGCGTCCTCGTCTCCATGGTTCCGTCTAAATTCGCTGGCAGCTTGCTTTTTTAGACGCGCTTGCGCAGTCCGGTCTTCTCTATTCAGCACGAGCCGCTTCAGTGTGCTCCCCGCTACAGCTCTTCTGCGCATGCGCAGACGAGCTGTCACTGCTCGGGAGCGCGCTGCAGCGGCCATTCTGCACCTTCCTCTGTTAGAGGAAGGTGCAGAAACTGGAGCTGCCCAGCGGAGAAGCCCAGCCCAGCCCAGCCCAGCAGCCCCGAGAAGCGTCCCAGGTAAGTGATGGGTCGGGGGGGAACTAGCGCTGCGCCGGGGGGGGGGGGGGCTGTCGCTGCGATGGGGGAACTAGCGCTAGGCCGGGGGGGCTGTCGCTGCGATGGGGGAACTAGCGCTAGGCCGGGGGGGCTGTCGCTGCGATGGGGGGGCTGCCGCTGCGCCGGGCTGCGCCGGGGGGGGCTGTCGCTGCGCCGGGGGGGGGGCTGCCGCTGTGATGGGGGAACTAGCGCTAGGCCGGGGGGGCTGTCGCTAGGCCGGGGGGGGCTGCCGCTGCGATGGGGGGGCTGTCGCTAGGCCGGGGGGGGGCTGCCGCTGTGATGGGGGAACTAGCGCTAGGCCGGGGGGGCTGTCGCTGCGATGGGGGGGCTGCCGCTGCGCCGGGCTGCGCCGGGGGGGGCTGTCGCTGCGCCGGGGGGGGGGGCTGCCGCTGTGATGGGGGAACTAGCGCTAGGCCGGGGGGGCTGTCGCTAGGCCGGGGGGGCTGTCGCTAGGCCGGGGGGGGCTGTCGCTAGGCCGGGGGGGGCTGCCGCTAGGCCGGGGGAACTAGCGCTGGGCTCCGGGGCCTTCACCTGGGCTGAGGGTCTAGCGCTGGGGAGCCGGGGGCTAGCGCCTTACCTGCTGCCTGGCGGTGGGGGGCGTCTGGTCGGCGGCTGCGATGCGTCCGGTTGCCATGGAGACACAGCTGGCGGCGTCTCGGGAGCGCGCACGTCGGGCTGCAGCGAGCGACGGGGAAAGAGCCGGCGGCCATCTTGAGAAAACTTTATAAGTTGCTGAAACGCTGGAACGGTAAGTACAAACCAGCTAGAAATGTCATTTACAGGGGGGCTTAGTAATGTGTACTTAATGGGGGGGACTGGGCAAAGAAAAAATTTAACTGCTTCCTCGAGACATCTCCTTTAATTCTGCCGATAATTCCACATCAAAATCCACATGTAGTTGTACAAATTTTAGTACAGATATTCGCAGTGACAGCTCCAGCTACGTGTTGCACTGCACCCTGCTGCTAAATTCCAGCCCGTGTGAAAGTTCCTATTGCATATTATATTATACAAGGTACAAATATTATCAACCATTCACGTTACCTCCATACTCTCACTGAACATAACCCACTATGCCAAGACCAACATTATCAATAATAACACCACTAGAGTTGAGCAGACGTACTCTGTCGAGCTTGATGCTCGTTTGAGTATTAGCGTACTCGATGGTGCTCATTACTCGAACGAGTTTTTGGCTCCTCCCTGCTGTGACGTGCCTGTTTTGGCCCCTCCCCGCCGCGACGCAGCGCGCGTCAATGGCAAATTGGCTGGCTGGCTGGCTGGAGATCACATATTACCACCACATAGGGACTGAATAATGCTGCCGTACTTTGTGAAGAAAACCCATTGTATCAAGGCCAACATTACCAATACTAACATTATATAAGGCACAAATAAAATTACCACACCACAATCACATATTATCACCACATAGTGATTAATATCACCATACGGATACTGAATAAAGGCAGCTATATAGATCAATATGACTGGTAATAACACTATATCAAAGTCAAATAATACCACCTTACTGTTACTGAAAAACAATTATAGAAAGGCCAATATTACCACCATAAAGTGACCATATAGTAGTAAATATCAGGTCCACACAGGCGCTCTGCAGACTGTATAAGTTACTACAGTACCGTCACCTGCACTGATCAGAAGTGATGTCCTGTCTGACTGGAGTCCTTCATTTTTCTTTTTCTTCATCTGGCCCAGACCACCATAATGACTTCTCCTGGCCAACACTTGTCTCCATGCAATTTAACATACAGACATCATTGGCTTTTTGCTTTCTTGCACCCACCTACCTTTCCCTCTCCTTTACACAATCTCCTCATTCATAGTGCCCAGTCAGTAATAATGCCACTGTTGGTGCTCCACACAGTAATAGTATCCCCTTTTTTGTACCCCTAGTAGGCCGCAAACAGTAAGTGCCAATTTTCCTACCCCTCCTACACAGTGAAAGTACCTGCTTGTGTCCCTGCTCAGTAATAACTTGCTTATGTCCCCAATCCATATTTATGTCACCATTTAGTATTTATAGCCTCATTTATGCCCCCACTCAGTGTATACCCACTTCCTTCTAAAAGGTTTTCATGTGCTGATGGGCAAAACAGTGTATTGAACAGTGTGAACAGTGCCTAAAATGTTGGGTTTTCCATGATGAAGTATATTTTGCTAAATAAAATTCTAAAACGCACAAGATTATGTATAATGTAGACTTAGTTGGGGGGTGATTATATTACGTCTTACATAAGTTTATTTTGATTAGAATACCCTTAAGTAGAGACCTTGAAAAAAGTACATTTAAATAGTCTGCCGTAAGCCAGTGAGAACATTCTGTTCAATTTCTTAGTGTCATTTTTCTTCCTGGGTGTCAGTTTTTCCTATGGAAGCTTTCATATTGTTTGCATTTGGGAGTCAAACGTCTTACAGTGTTATATTGTGACAGCTTATAAACTCTGGATTGAGAAACCATAATGTACTCTTGGCTTGCTTCCATTATGCACTTCAAAAGCACACCTTTTAATGTTTACTCTACCATCATTTTAAGTAATATGAAAGGAAAGCACTTCCCTGTTAATAAGTTTCCATATCTTGACATGGCTGTGAAGTTTATCATGAGTTCCTTCATCTGTGTTCTGTTTGATAACTTCAGGGAATAACAGCTGAGGATATCACATTTTTATTGACCAACAATGCAAGTTTAGACTTATGCTTTTCAGTATGACTTAGGCTAGGGTTATATAGTGACTTTGGTTACACGTAGCCCTGTGACCTTGCACTGCCATTGCATTCAATGGAGTCATAGTTTGTTGTAACCACAACTCACGGGATCCAAAAAATCCATTGAAGTTAGGTTTTTTTGTGACTTACAAGTCATGGTCACAACAACTTGTGACTCATACAGCAACTCTATTGAGTTCAATGACAATGCCAAGTCACAGCAGGACTACATGGGAATCATTGAGCATAGCCAAAATCAACATTTAGCCATAGCCTCCTCCTTCTCCTCAATAAATCTATCTGCTATATAAATAAAAGTGATTATTATGGCGGAGGAAGAAGAAGAGGAGGAAAAAGAAGCATGGTAATTGAGTGGGGTAACTCAGTGGTTCACACTGTTGCCTTACAGTACTGGGGTCTTAGGTTCAAATCTGACCAAGTATAATATCTACATTGAGTTTGTATGTTCTCCCTGTATTTGTGTGGTTTATTCCTCAGAATAATAATCACCTTTATTTGTATAGTGCATACATTTCTTGAGGCGGAGGATAAGACAGAAGGAGAAACATGGTGGCTTAGCTGTTAGCAGTGTTATCTTCCATCACTGGGCCCTGAGTTCAAATCTGACGAAGGACAACATCTGCATGGAGTTTGTTTAGATTTCTTCCCAGAGTCCAAAAAACATACTTATATGGGAATATAGATTGTGAGCTCCAATGGGGGCAGAAAATATCAAGTGATGGAAAGTGTTGTGTAACATCTATGTACTATATAAATAAAGGTGATTATTACAAAACACAGCGAGAACATACAAAACCCATGCAGATGTTGTCCTTGCTCAGATTTGAACCCAGGACCACAGTGCTACAAGGCAACAGTTCCAACCACTAACCCAGGGGACCACCATCCCCATTGTTGTGGGGAGGGTGGGGGGTAGTGAAGTTTTAGTTCAGACCGTACCAAAATTTTAGCAGAATTCAGAAAGTTTTTAAAAGTTTGGTCAACACTAATAAAAAGGCTGCATTATTTAGTTATATATATGCAAGGTGCCTTTAGAATCTATTACCTGGCATAGGTTTCATTCTTTCTAAAGGTCACATCTCACATATTTAGTTGGCGTGTGCCAAGAATCTGTTTTAGCACTTACATGCCCCTGGGACAGTAGTGTACTGTATTGTTTGCCGTGTTCTGTCTATATTTGCAAGGAGCAATGTGTACATATCCCTAAGAAATATGACCTTTAATTTTTATAGCACCTGAAATGCCAATATGGCCTTGCAAACGTGTCATTAATCCAACTCAGTCAATTTTACTTATTGGGACTTCCCTCTATAACACAACACAGCATAGCACAACATAACATAACATGTATTCAAATTAAGTACCCAAGAACAATATACAGGAGATACAGTATAATACAGGAGAGGGCACACATTCACTTTCCTCATCTGTTACCCAGAGCCGAGGTCTGCTACAAAGAGTAAGCATCTCTCACACCATAGACCGAACATGTCTGTGCCCTACATGGACAGTCTATTAATTTAAATAGCCCATGGGGCTTTGGGCAAAGCTTCAATTCCTCTGGAGTAGCACTGCAGGAGGCTGCTTTGAGGTTCCTCCACAATATATTTATAGCACATCACAGGGTGTCCTAGTAGCAGGACACTGTCTGATAAGCTTATATTCAGAGGATACTTTTAAGCAAAGTTATTGCCCAGAGTTTACAACCCCTTTAATTATCAACCATAAACTTTTTCAAATTCCTGAAAAGAGTTTTCTGAGTAATTTATCTTATTTAGTTTTGGGTTCCTGGTGCCCAAAGCTATTTAAAATAAATATACTCACCATGGCATCAGACCATTTAGGAGGTAAGGCACCACGGCATCTGACAAGTGACATCACCCATCCAGAAAGCCTGGTGACGTCCCGTAAACTTGTCATATGGGCTTCTAATGCAGAAGGGATGTCAACAGAGACGTCCCTGTCGGTCTTCCTATTGGTCATGTGGGTAAATAACCTACGTCACCAATGTAGACCAAGTAAACGGAAGACTGGAGGTCCGGAGCGACAGCAGGAAAGCAGTGTGGCAAGCAGGAAGTTGAGCATTTGGTTTGTTTGTTTATATGCAGCTTGTCCCCCCACTGCCACGATGGTCTTAAATGCAGAAAACTCCTTTAATCATTCAGTACATGCCAAAAATATCATTAGAAGTATAGAAGAGATGCAGTAGAAAAATGTACATATCTGATATTTTGAAGTAAATGGTTCATGCACAATGGGCCTCATTCATCAAAACTGTTCTGAGCAAAATTCTGTGTTTACCATAGTAACAAATCAGATTCTCGGCTTCACTTTCCCACATATGTAAGTATGAGTTGATCTAATTGGTTGCTATGGACAACACTGGCACTTTCTGCATGAGGTCTTATATACTATATATAGTATAAACATAACACCTCTTTCAGAAGTTGTCAGTGTAAGTTGTCCCCTCTAGGAAGGCAAGGGTATTGCTACAATCTGATCTGCTCAGGGACACAAGCCACAAGATATATGCTCTTCCCCACAACCCCCCAACAAAAACCCACACTTCAGAGACAACACAAGACAACTTTCATAATACTACATGATAAGATACAGCAACTCAGCTGTAATATACCTCTAAATAATGGAATCACCAAATAATAGATACCAGTTGCTTCTGTTTCTCTATCTCTGTGAGGCCAGACACATGACAACAGGAAGGAACATGCATGCACTTCGGTTGGGCACCTGATGTGCCAGAGCAGTTGCTTGAAGAAGTACTAACATCAGGGAAGGAGATAATTAAAATTGTATATTAACCAGAGCAGGTCAAACTCTGCCCTTTGTGCCACGCAGGAAACTTGCAAACTATTTCAGGACTGTGGGAAGTCTACCTTTTTTCTGGGGGTCTCCAAGACATTCCAGGCACTGGCGTAACTATAGGGGATGCGGTTGACCCAGGAGCCTTAGGGAGCCCATAAGGCCTCTCTTCTCCATATAGGGAGTTCTATGAATAAAGCATTATAGTTGGGGGCCCAGTTACAGGTTTTGCATTGGGGCCCAGGAGCTTCAAGTTACGCCTCTGCGTTAGGGGGTTAAGAGAAGTTGGGGGGTCCCCAAGATCAACTTTTGCACCCGGGCCCATGAGCCTTTACCTACACCCCTGATTCCAGGAGAGTTGGTTAGTACACTAGCACTGTACTTCAGCCACAACATCCGTATATCCTGCATTACAGCACAGTTTTAAATCCCTTTTGACACATTATGATAACTTCCTGTGCCACAGTTTGTTTCAATTACTTTACAAAGGCTTTGGTTGTGTTAAGATAAGAGAACAATAGGTTTTTTCCTGCATAAGATAATTGTCACAAAAAGTTATCACACAAATTAATCTCTGCTACATCTGTACGATTTTCCATGGCATTCTGCAGTGATTTGAATTCCGTTCAATAAAAACACTTTAAATCTGCATATTGTCATAAAAATGTGGCTGCACTATGGCTGCCTGCAAATGATCTTACTATGTTCCAAAAAATTATACTAGGCCCTTTTTTTTGCTCCAAATGGTAGCTACACTTGCTAATACATTTATTTAATAGCTTAACATATGACTGCTGCCATTTACTGCAATATTTCATGTTTAGCAAAGGCCCATTTACAAAGGCCTCATTTAGCAAAGGCCTCATTTACAGTGCAAGATGATCATTCAAATGTTGAACGATCACCTCGCGCTCCAGCTATTCCCCGCTCCGAGCACTCTGAGCAGAGGATGCAGAAGACAAGTGGGGTGTCCCCACTTGTCTTCTGCATCTAGCTGTTCTCTGCATGGAGCGCCCAGCTGGACCGCTCTGTTCTTCATACCCAGCCTGTGATCAGGGAGCGGGATACAGCTGTGAATCCCTGATAAGGCTCATTGTTGTCTTTCGGCATAACGAAAACTGCACGATGTCAGTGTAGTTACACACAACAATTAACAAAAGACGGCTTTTGAGCAAATTTAGAGCGATAATCATTGTGTCTAAATGGGCCTTTAGTGATTTTTAATAGATGTTGGTGGATGATAAAAATGTTAATTTATTCTGGGTGTGCATTATTCTTTTTAGATGAGATTTTTTGTTTTTATGTTACTTATGGGTCAATATGATTATAGTGATACCAAATTTACATTGTGTTTTAATGTTGGACTACATAAAAAAAAAAATAGCTTTTTTAAAAGAAAATATAATGTATTTGGAAAGATAAGTTTCCCCCCAATCGTTCTGCACTCAATACCCCATAATCATTAAGTGGGTGTTGGAAATCTTTGTAAATGTTTTAAAATATGAAACACTAACATTTTGCACTGACATGAGTATTCAGACTCTTTGGTATGACACTTGAAATGTAGCTCTAGAGGCCTCGCATTTCACTTGATCATCTTTGAGATGTTTCTACACCCTGATTGAGGTCTACCTGTGGTAAATTTAGTTGATTGGACATAATTTAAAAAACCTACTCCTGTCTATATAAGTTCTTTCAGCTCACAATACATATAAGAACCAAAACCAAGCCATAAAGAGGAAAGAACTGCTTGTAGAAGTCATAGACGAAATTGTGTTGTGGGACAGTTCTGGAGAAAAAAAAATTGTACTTCACTGAAAGCTCCCAAGAGCACAGTGGCCTCAATAATTCTGAAATGGAAAAAGTTTGGAACAACGAGAACTCTTCCTACAGCTGGCCAACCCACCAAATGAAGTAATTAGGGGAGAAGGGCTTAGTAAGAGTGGTGACCAAGGACCCAATGGTTAGTCTGGCTGAGCTCTAAAGAAGCTGTGTGCAGATGAGAGAAACTTCTAGAAGGTCAACCATTACTGCAGCACTCCAGCAATCTGGGCTTTAGGC
The DNA here is from genome assembly GCF_035609145.1 of Eleutherodactylus coqui. Lineage (NCBI taxonomy): Eukaryota > Metazoa > Chordata > Amphibia > Anura > Eleutherodactylidae > Eleutherodactylus > Eleutherodactylus coqui. Next base: position 164,637,606 of record NC_089838.1, read on the forward strand.
CAGAGTGGACAGAAAGAAGCCTCTCCCAGTAAAGACACATGAAAGCACACCTGGAGTTTGTCCTGGGACAGAATGTCCACCAGAGGGACACTTTCAGACCTGCCACTGGTAGGACTTAGAAGGCTTAACTCTTTAGCAGGCCTTGGAGTCTTCACTCGGCCCCAGGCTGCCATGACCACTGAAAAGCACTATGTGATATGATTGTTGTTAATTAGGGGATAGAGGGAGTCCCTTCGCTCTGTCCAGCTAATTTAATGCCACAGTCTGCAGTGAGCATGGCAACTAAATTGTTAAACAGCCGGATCAGCATTAAGTCCAATCCCAGATTCTGAGACCAGGTGTCAGCTGTCTTTTACAGTTGCACCCGCTGCCTATGGAGTGGGCTTGGCTCTCAAACCTGCTCCATACAAACTCATCACGCGTCCAACATGCATGTATGTTGGATCTTGCAAATGGGTTTAGTAATCACCTTCTTCATTGACATCTATATTATCCAAGCTGTTATACTCTCTTAGCCTGTGGATTAGGCAGCTCCAGTCCTGGACAGATATGCTATCAAAATTCAAGCATCACAGTTGGATAAATAATAGTTTCTTTTCTTTCCAAATGATCCAGCTTTGAAAAAAGGCTAATGGCACTCACCAATGAACGATCACCGCTGACCGAGACTCTGTATGGTAACTCAAAGGTGCTTCAGCCTGAATTAAAGATATCAAATATCCAGAAAGGAAACATGAAAAGGCGGCATTCCTTGGTATTCAGAATCAAAAGCAGCACTTTTCATATAAAAAATAGCAGGTGCAAAACACAGGACACGATGCATAAAAAGTAGGCGACGGCTGTTTTGCATCACATGATGCGTTATCAATAATGATACTAGGGACAGGTTGTCTTATAGGGCTAACCTTTTAGGTGATGATAGGCACATATAGAAAAATTCCACTGGTGAGTGGTCCCTGCACATGTCTAGATTATAGTAGAGGGGGAATAGTTCTCATACTCATGTTGTAATACCAGATAAATTTATTTTTTATTTAGATTTTTTAATGTTAAAAATGAGATGAAGGTTTTTTTAAAAACTTTTAATGTTTTCTTTTTTTGTAACAATATCTTTTTTAGTCTCCATAGGGGACTTGAACTTACGATGGTTTGATTGCTTGTACAATATATGTAATACTTCAGTATAAAATATTGAATTGTTATCACAATTAAACTGTTACCAAAATATGTTTTCCACAGGGTTCAGTACTAGGCCCCATTCTGTATAATATATTTATCAATGACCTGATAGAGGGACTGCAGAGCAAAATATCAATATTTGCAGATGACACAAAATTATACAAGATAATTAATGCAACGGAGGACAATGTACGGCTACAAACGGACCTAGATAAGCTGGGGGCTTGGGCAGAAAAATGGCAAATAAAGTTCAATGTTGATAAATGTAAAGTTATGCACATGGGCAGGAGAAACAGATGTCACCAATATACACTAAATGGGGTACTGCTAGGGAAAAGTGATATGGAAAAAGACCTGGGGGTACTAGTGGATTGTAGATTAAACTGGAGTAACCAATGCCAGTCAGCTGCTGCAAAAGCTAATAGAGTCTTGGGGTGCATTAAAAGAGGTATAGGGGCGAGGGACGAGAACATAAGGCACTTGTCAGGCCTCATATGGAATACTGCGCACAGTTCTGGTCACCGGTGCTCAGGAAAGACATTGCAGAGCCTGAGGGGGTTCAAAGAAGGGCAACTAAACTAATACATGGAATGAAGGGACTGGAATACCCAGAGAGGCTATCAAAATTGGGATTATTTACCCTGTAAAAAAGACGGCTAAGGGGTGATCAAATAACTATGTATAAATACATGAGGGGACAATACAAGGATCTCTCCCATGATCTGTTTATACCCAGGACTGCGACGGTAATGAGAGGGCATCCGCTACATCTAGAGGAAAGCAGGTTTCATCACCAACACAGAAGGGGGTTCTTTACTGTAAGAGCAGTGAGACTGTGGAACTCTCTGCTTGAGGATGTGGTGATGGCAAAATCCATAGAGGAGTTTAAAAGGGGACTTGATGTCTTTCTAGAGGGGAAGTATATTACAGGATGTAAATCTTAGGTTAATTGTTAATCCGGGTATACAGGCAGGTAGGAACTATTAGAGGTTGATCCAGGGATTAGTCTGATTGCCATTAGGGAGTCGGGAAGGAATTTTCCCCCTAGGGCTAATTGGCTCCTGCCTCTTGGGGTTCTTTGCCTTCCTCTGGATCAACAACATAGGAGGATAAACAGGCTGAACTAGATAGACATTGTCTTCATTTGGCCTTACATACTATGTTATGTTACTATGTTATAACTAGGTCTTCAAATGTCTGTTTATGGCCTCAGACATTGTCTGGCTACTGCAAATTATTTGCAGACCTTTCGCAGCTAGCACTGGGGTTTTGGAAATTCAATTATGCTGCACCAAACTGACAGCTCACAAAGATAAAAGCTATACTCTGTGGCCTTCAGTTCTCACATATCGTGCCTGCCAGAAATTGTGGCTTATTTAATTGACAGTGCTTTTTTTGTTAATCTAAAATAAAATAAAGCTCAAATAGGGAAACAGCAAATACACGCAGTGTGTGTAAGTGGCCTCATACGTCATTTAGAAGTCACCAGTCAGGACGCTACAAATTATTAGCAGGCCTTAGGCCCAATGCCCATGGATGGATTATTGCTGCGGAATTCACAACCAAACGTCCGCCGCGAATTCCGCAGCAATGTTTGTCCATAGACATGCTATGTTGAAAGATTCCTCCTGCCCATGAGCAGAAATCAACTGCAATTTTCCATTCGCGTGGGAGAATCGCAGCATGTTCTATTTTGTAAAGAAAATCACACAGACAGCTTCCCTTGCAGTCAATGGAAGCCGTCCGCAGTGAGCTCTGCGGAAGTGTCGTGGCAATCCATGGCATAGCCCAGCGCCGGTGGGTTATACGCTGCACTGCGCATGCGCGCCGGCTAAGACAATCGCGGCCGATCTGGATAGGTGAGTACAGGGTCTCTGGGGGGCACCAGGTCTGATTCCACTATGATATTACGCAGTCGGAATCTGACCCGTCCGTGGGCATGAGGCCTTATGCAGCTAGTAGTGGTTTTCTGCAAACTACATTGTTAGCTGAAATGTTACAAAAAAACTACACTAAAAAGTAAACAAGAAAAATACTAAAGAAAAAGAAAATGAGAATGAAAGAAAGCTAGGGGTAGGGGACATGTCGGTAGTGGAGGTGGTGGTGGTAGAGGATAGGCCAAGTTGGCACCTGAAGCAACTCCCACTGAAGCAACAGCTCCATGTTCTGCAGGAGGCAAGGCAAGCCCACTGCCATTCCTTAGAGGTGCTTCTGCCCATGCATTACATTCACAGCACACAGAACAGTTCATAGAGTGGATGACACAGTATGCCTTCTCTTTCTCCTGTTCGCAGGCAATCAGTAGTCAGTCTGCACCAGTCGATCATGAGCACCCTCCCTCTACTTCATCTTAGGCCAAATACAGAGCAGTCCACATGGATCAGTCTGATGAGCTGTTTGATCATTCAGTGTCATGGATGTCAACAGGGCAATCCAAACAACCAGAGGGAGAATACCAAGACATTGAATGCCCTGATTTCTAACCATTTTTTTCTCTGAAGAGGAAAATGAGGGTTAGTCAGTGCGCACGGTCAGCCCTACACAGGCAATGTGTACTTAGATGGATGTGGAAACGGAGGTGTCAACTCCTGGTGTTGACTCTGAGTCTACTCAGGAGGAGAAGGACAACAAAGAGTAAGAGCAAGTGGAAGAGGATGAAGCACTTGATCTAACATGGAGAGGCAGGGAGAGTCATCATAGCAGCTTGCATGTGGAGGAGGAGGCAGACATTGCGGGGCAGCACTCTGCTAAGGCAATGAATAGCATATCACTGAAAAACAAAAGCACAGTGCCACAACCCTCAACTACTACCCTGTTTCCCTGAAAATAAGACATACCCTGAAAATAAGACGCAGAATGATTTTCCAGAATTTTTGAGGATGCAAAATGATTTTTCAGGCTTTTTGAGGGTGCTTGAAATATAAGCCCTACTCAGAAATTAAGCCCTGTTAACAGTTAATTAAAAAAGTCAATTTAAATAGTGTCCAGGTGGCTATACATGTAAAAAAGTTAAACCTTTTTGAACAAAAATTAATATAAGACACTGTCTTATTTTCAGGGAAACACAGTACTAACCGCAGCAGCAACATTAGGCCCTCAGCTAAGTCCACTCACAGGAATTGTGCAGCCTGGGCATTCTTTGAAACCGCAGGTGATGACAGAAGAGTGGTCATCTATAAGATCTGTGGTAAGTTTTTAAAACATGGCAGGAACGTAAACAATCTCTAAACAATGTGTATGAACAGCCAAATGAACTCCCACCACCCACTGCCTTGGAGAGACCGCCTGGACCAGAGGGCAAAGAGTCAGACTCATCCTGCTCCCTCTTCTGCTGCCTCTTCTTTCAACTCCCTCTCTGTTCATGCAGTAACCTCTGAGCACAGAAGGGCAGTTTTGTGTAGAAGCAGTAGCATACCTACTTTAGGCATCTAACCGCAATTAGCTGCAGGTTTCAGAGCCAAGAGTGGGAAACGGAGAGCTGAAGTTGAGCCGCCACCATCACCACCCCCTAACTGACATTAACATCTACTCTGTATTCCAGTGTGTACCAGGTCAGCAGCCAGCCCCCCATCCCAAACTATGGGAACGTAATATAAAATACCACCCCGCCCACCTGTGAGCACAGAGCCTGAATGCAAGCATTGCATAGCAGTTAGCAATGGAAAATGTTGCTTTTCAGGATAGTGGACACAGATGCCTTCCATGTGATGTTCCGTGCTAACCCACAGCACCAGATTCCCAGATGCCATTTCTTTGCCCAAAAATACATCCCCTGCAACCTAAACATTACTTCTTTTATTTGGTAATTTGTATATCGCATTAATATTGAGGTTCCTTCTTTTTTATCTCTACCTACCCCTTTCATGTTTTGCTGTCTGCCATTATCAGATTACTAGCAGATCAATGCCTCTTATCTTATGGTGTTTGATTGGATCACACGGGATTATAGGGCTGGAGCTGTCACCAAGGAGACTTTCAGCAACATGGGTCATGTAATATGGCTGGCCAGATGTGATGCTCACCGGCAGTCACGTGTTCAGAGTTACTGGTGAAAACCGGTAGTGGTATGGTGGTTCAAGCATGCAACCGGATTACTTCAGTTACTGACTGCATGGATCATGCATCCAGGAGAAAAAGAAGCTTAATATATTCACGCACGGTTTTCCATCTGCATATATTGGTGAAGAGATACTATTGGGAGGTGAGACTTGATCTCCTGATTTTTCCTATTGTATTCTAGGACAGAACAACTAGAGAGAGGGTGAGGCCAAGATGGGGGTGTGTGAATGGAAGACACTAAATGTTCAGTCGGTGAGATACAACGAGATCCAGAAGAGGGACAAGTTTCTAACAGTAGGGGGTGGTTGACTGTGTCAAAGGCAGAGGATAGGTCTTGAGGGAGGAGCATAAAGTAATATTTTGTGGCTTTCAGTTAGCAGGTTGTTGGTGACTTTTAGTTAAGGTAGTTTCAGAAGAGTGGTAGGATTTGGAAGCCAAATTGCAGCTGGTCGAATAGTAGGTTGGTTGCGAGGACAGTTCAAGGTGGATGTGCTGTTTCAAGAGTTTTGTTGCAAGTGGGTGTAGTGAGATGGGGCGGTAGCTGGACAGAGAGCTCCTCTCCTCAACGCAGAAAAGGATTTACAGTTTCCAGCACCTTTTTCAGACTGTTATATGTAAGGTTATACTGTATCTGTATTAGTTTTACACTTGTTTTTCTGTATTCTTAACTTTTACTTAGTTTATATTTTGAAGGCTTGGGGACCAATTACCAATTTTCGATAGAATTGTGGTCCCATCTGCGGAGAGCGGTCATCTAATGTTTATGGGGGTTTCCCAACTCTCCAATATCAGTGAGGGAGATGAGATCCTTTTATTCTCTGAGAGATAAGTAGCCGACAAAGACATCTGCCAGTGACTTTCTTTCCTTTTTACATTCAGAATATATGCATGTTTAGTCGAGTCAAGTATGCATGTGTATGGGGTTGTAAGGCAAAAAAGCTATCTAGTGTGTAAAGGCAGCTTAAGGGCCCTTTTACATGGCTTGATAACAGCCGTTTGATGATCGCTGATCAACAAGACCAGCACTCATTTAATTGGCTTTCACATAGACTGATTCATACAGCACTGGAAATGAATGATCATTCATACGATCATTTGTCCCCCATACAGTTTCATTCAGGGAACATGTGCTGCAGAACTGATCAGGTGATGAGCAAGAGTTTGCTTATTTGTCAGCTGATTGAGGGGCCTATTTACACAGCCCAATGAAGGCAAACAAACATTCCTAAAAATATTCATTCTAGATCATCAGGCTGCGTAAAAGGGCCTTTACTTACAAAAGGGTCATCGTGTTTCTAAGAACATTACAGATAGTGCTTAACCAAACTATTTTAACTAGTGGTGTTCTCTTAACTCTCTACAGCCCATTACACCACAATGGCTGATAATAACAACAATTATAATGATCAATATGCCACTAATATTACAGCATAAAGTATAACAGGTATGCAGAAAGCAAAAGGAGGTTGCATAAGGCCTTCAGAGCTGATGCAAGGTAATATGATGTAATGTCTAAAACATAAAAGCTTGTAGTTGTTTTAAAATTGAATGTGTGCTGTGCAGCCATTCAGATGGTGTATAATTTGCTTTTTTTTTAGAGGGCAGATGGGTAGCAAATATACAAGAATACATGGCATTTACCACTGGATGCAAATCTAATTTGACATTCGGTATAAGGGCACGGTTAGGGAGCATGAGGGAGTCTGCTGTGGATTTTTTGTACGGAAAATGCACACTGAGGCTTCATTCACACGAGTACATGTACAACACATTTTTACGCCCGGCCAATATATGCGACCATCTGAGGCATTGGTTTCCAACACTGCAAAAAGCTTACAGGTGCCTCTATATAGGCATTAGAAGTTAATACGAAGATTTATGCTGAGCGAGGGCTTTCCCGGGGTGTGCCTTGCAAACCGATCGGAGGGAAGGAGAGAGGCAGAGAGCCGGGGAGGGAAGGGGGGGGGGGGGGGGCTGCTTAGATGGAAGCGTATATTGGCTTGCCGTGAAAACACCGGCCGATATACGCTCGTGTAAATAAGCCCTAATTGTCAAAATCTGCCACTGCATTATATCCTGTGGACAAATTTCCTCCCATTCTTACATAGTTTATTTGGGGGTCCATGGTATTTTTTCAAAATCACAGTAGGCTCTGGGTCTTCTGTTTCTTTTGTCGTTTTCCAATATGTCAGAAAACAATACACACATGATCAAAAGCACTATCAAAAAAGCCACTCAAAAGCACAGGCATCATCCAAAAAACACATGCGATTTTTCCTGTCTTTTTTCACCAAATAAACAGTAGAAAATAAAGAGTTTGTCTGATGGAAGCGTAAGGGCTGTTTCAGACGACTGTATATCGGCCGGGTATTCACGCCGGCCGATATACGGCATCTCTGTCTGCAGGGGGTGGAGGCTGGAAGAGCCAGGAGCAGTGCTCTGAGCTCCCGCCCCCTCTCTGCCTCCTCTCCACCCCCTCTGCACTATTTTCAATGAGGGGAGGCTGGATGGGGGTGGAGCTAATTCCCGGAACTTAGCCCCACCCCACCTCCTCTCATTGCAAATAGTGCAGAGGGGCGGAGAGGAGGCAGAGAGGGGCGGGAGCTCAGAGCACTGCTCCTGGCTCTTCCAGCCTCCTCCCCTGCAGAGAGAGATGCCTTATATCATCTGGGTGTGAATACCCGACCGATATACGGTCGTCTGAAACAGCCCTTAAAGTGGGGTTTCCATCACAGAACCTAACAGCATTCTGCTTGGGATATGCTATTCCTTTCTGATTGCCTTTATTTCCTCCCCATTTTTAAGGCCTCTGTTATTGTGTATAGATGCAAGTATTATTTTTTTCCTGATGCCAAAGAATGTGAAGATTTCTAATGCTGGAACTTTGCTGCAATTGTAGCCAATATAGGCAATCCTCTATAAGCTAAATATTCACACTGATAATGTACTTTCACTGATACATTGTAACAAACTATCATGATATAAGATATATGCTACTCCTGGTTTTTGCAGTAGTTTTCATTTTAAAAAAAACACTCTTTATCAGCTGTAACATCAACGCAGCACTAATGTTCTGACCATTTGTGCATGTGATTTGGAATCCTTGATATTCATGAGCAGGCAGCTGCCATCGCCCACCTACTGCTGATTGACAGCTTCTTCCCTATATTATTATTAACCAAGGAAAGGCCGGCGAGCCCGCCGCTCATAATTGCAAGACCTCAACATTCTGCTCAGACAGTAGCTGATAAACATAGGTTTTAGGAAAACTACTGGAGTCTCTGTCACAACTTTATACGGCCCCTAAATAGGGTAGCATGTGACAAATGCTCTTTAAAGCCGCTTTCACACAATCAGTAAATGATGCAGAATTTCACAGCATTTACAGTACAAGCTATGTGGAGATTTTAGAAATCTTCTTCACATGGTGCGGAAACTTTCCACAATGAATCCACAGAGAATCTGCTGTCGATTTATGCTGCAGGTTTTTGCTGCTGAATTCAACCCTTGAAATACAAAGGTTTAGTTCCACAGCTGATTCACAATTTAAAACATGGCAGAATGCCCATAGTGATTTCCCCACGTGTGAAGGTACCCTGAGCAGTCCTAATGCCAATTTTTGGATGTTTTAAAATTAGATCAAAATAAGATACAAGTACTCCCCTACTTGCGAACAGGTTCCGTTCCAGAAACCTGTTCGCAAGTACATTTGTTCGTAGGTCCAAACAAATGTTTGTATGGAGCGGGATCGCTGGTGGATCCGGCTCCATACAATGTCAGGTGCCGGCTGTTCTTACAGCAGACACCCAGTGGCAGCAGTTCTCTGCTCTGACAGCGTAATTTAAAGTGTTAACAGTTCCGACGAGCGTTGCGGCTCGTCGGAACTGCTGCCGCCGGGTACTGGCTGTAAGAAACAGCCAGCACCCGAAGTTCAGGGGGCCGTACAGTGTCCACGGCGGGACACTGTGCGGTTGCCAGGCAGCCAAGGGCCTTCTCTAAGGCCCCAGGACTGCCTATGCAGAGTGCCTATTAAGCACTAGGGTCTTTCAGAAGGCCCCCAGCTGCCTAGCAACTGCACAGTGTCCCGCGATCTGACCGGACAGGCTACTATCAGGCTTGATAGAAGCCTGCCCGGTCCCTGCACAGTATGATGTAATGCCATAGCATTACATCATACTGTGCAGGACAGATTGTTCGCATCTTGCGAAGTTCGTAAATCGAACGTTCGCAAGTAGGGGACTATCTGTATATTATTTGAAAGGAAACACGCAGTACATTGTCAAAATATTGCAAAGTTTTGAATCAAAGTGAAAAAGCTAAAAGATAAAAATTGACTTGAGCAGAGCCTTAGGGCTCATTCACATAAGATTCCGTTCAGAACCTCCGTTGCTGATATTCGATAAAAAATATAAGACAAAATAGTGCAGCAAGCACTATTTGTCCTGTAAACTCCAGCAAAATGCCAGACTGCTGGTAAAAAATCCAGCAGCACCCATTATAGTTAATGTGGGTCCGTTCTGCACCATACAGTTCCATTATAAGATAGAGCCATTGGGCCAGGGGGTGCCATTTTCCTGAGCTGGAAAACAGAATCCTCGAATGATGATGTGAACGAGCCCTCAGGGCTTCTTCAGACGGGCGAATACACTTGCCGCTAGGGAGCATATTAGCGCATGAACCAGTCAAAAGTCTTTTTTTTTGACAGTTCAAACGTCGCGCTATTGCATGTAAGCAAAAAAAAAATAAAATAGAAAGATAGGTCTTGCCTTATCTTTTCTTGCATGTAGAAAAACTAAGTGCGAGAAAGATACGGCAAGGCCTTTTTTTTTCTCGCGCACAGTAAAATTGCACGAAAAACACAGCCGTCTAAATGAAATCATTCAAATCAATGGTTAAAGTTCATCATGAAAATCACGCTCGCAAGACAATCCAAAAACACGGCTACCTGAAGAAGCCCTTAGACATTCAATATACTTGTGCTTATATGATAGCCAGTGTGATGACTAGCGAAAGTGCAAATCATTATATTTACTTAAAATGATTAGAGATGAGTGAGCACCAAAATGCTCGGGTGCTCGTTACTCGGGATGAACTTTTCGCGATGCTCGAGGGTTCGTTTCGAGTAACGAACCCCATTGAAGTCAATGGGCGGACCGAGCATTTTTGTATATCGCCGATGCTCGCTAAGGTTTTCATTTGTGAAAATCTGGGTAATTCAAGAAAGTGATGGGAACGACACAGAAACGGATAGGGCAGGCGAGGGGCTACATGCTGGGCTGCATCTCAAGTTCCCAGGTCCCACTATTAAGCCACAATAGCGGCAAGAGTGCCCCCCCCCCCCCTCCCAACAACTTTTACTTCTGAAAATCCCTCATTAGCAATGCATACCTTAGCTAAGCACCACACTACCTCCAACAAAGCACAATCACTGCCTGCATGACACTCCGCTGCCACTTCTCCTGGGTTACATGCTGCCCAACCCCCCCCCCCCCCCCACGACCCAGTGTCCACAGCGCACACCAAACTGTCCCTGCCCAGCCTTCAGCTGCCCTCATGCCACGCCACCCTCATGTCTATTTATAAGTGCGTCTGCCAGAGAAAAAGCAGGCACACACTGCAGAGGGTTGGTACAGCTAGGCAGCGACCCTCTTTAAAAGGGGCGGGGCGATAGTCCACAATGCTGTACAGAAGCAATGAGAAATCCAATCCTGTGCCACCTCCATCTGGAGCTGCACACGTGGGCATAGCAATGGGGAACCTATGTGCCACACACTATTCATTCTGTCAAGGTGTCTGCATGCCCCAGTCAGACCGCGGTTTTTTATAAATAGTCACAGGCAGGTACAACTCCGCAATGGGAATTCCGTGTGCATCCACAGCATGGGTGGCTCCCTGGAACCCACCGGCTGTACATAAACGTATCCCATTGCAGTGCCCATCACAGCTGAGGTAACGTCCGATTAAATGCAGGTGGACTTCGGCCCACACTGCATGCCCCAACCTGACCGGGGTTTTTAATTCATAGACACAGGCAGGTACAACTCCCTATTGTGAAGTCCCTGTGTACCGACAGCATGGGTGGGTGCCAGGAAGCCACCGGCGGTACATAAATATATCCCATTGCAGTGCCCAACACAGCTAAGGTAATGTCGTGCTTAATGCAGGTGGGCTTCGGCCCACACTGCATGCCCCAGTCAGACCGGGGTTCTTTAGAAGTGGACACATGCAGTTACAACTCCCTGTGGACCCACGGCATGGGTGGCTCCCTGGAACCCACCGGCGGTACATAAATATATCCCATTGCAGTGCCCAACACAGCTGATGTAATGTCAGCTGTAATGCAGGTGGGCTAAAAATTCATTTGATTACACTGTAGGCGAGGGCCCACAAAAATTGGTGTACCAACAGTACTAATGTACCTGAGAAAAATTGCCCATGCCCAACCAAGAGGGCAGGTGAAATCCATTAATCGCTTTGGTTAATGTGGCTTAATTGGTAACTAGGCCTGGAGGCAGCCCAGTTAAAATAAAAATTGGTTGAGGTGAAAGTTTCAACGCTTTAATGAGCATTGAAACGTATAAAAATTGTTTAGAAAAATTATATGACTGAGCCTTGTGGGCCTAAGAAAAATTGCCCGTTCGGCGTGATTACGTCAGGTTTCAGGAGGAGGAGCAGGAGGAGGAGGAATATTATACACAGATTGATGATACACAGGCTGCGGGTGCAGCCTACGTATTGCTTAGGTATCGCTGCTGTCCGCTGGTGGAGAAGAGAAGTCTGGGGAAATCCAGGCTTTGTTCATCTTGATGAGTGTAAGCCTGTTGGCACTGTCGGTTGACAGGCGGGTACGCTTATCTGTGATGATTCCCCCAGCCGCACTAAACACCCTCTCTGACAAGACGCTAGCCGCAGGACAAGCAAGCACCTCCAGGGCATACAGTGCGAGTTCAGGCCACGTGTCCAGCTTCGACACCCAGTAGTTGTAGGGGGCAGAGGCGTCACGGAGGACGGTCGTGCGATCGGCTACGTACTCCCTCACCATCCTTTTACAGTGCTCCCGCCAACTCAGCCTTGACTGGGGAGCGGGGACACAGTCTTGCTGGGGAGCCATAAAGCTGTCAAGGGCCTTAGAGAGTGTTCCCCTGCCTGTGCTGTACATGCTGCCTGATCTCCGCGCCTCCCCTGCTACCTGGCCCTCGGAACTGCGCCTTCGGCCACTAGCGCTGTCGGATGGGAATTTTACCATCAGTTTGTCCACCAGGGTCCTGTGGTATAGCATCACTCTCGAGCCCCTTTCCTCTTCAGGTATGAGAGTGGAAAGGTTCTCCTTATACCGTGGGTCAAGCAGTGTGTACACCCAGTAATCCGTAGTGGCCAGAATGCGTGTAACGCGAGGGTCACGAGAAAGGCATCCTAACATGAAGTCAGCCATGTGTGCCAGGGTACCTGTACGCAACACATGGCTGTCCTCACTAGGAAGATCACTTTCAGGATCCTCCTCCTCCTCCTCCTCAGGCCATACACGCTGAAAGGATGACAGGCAAGCAGCATGTGTACCCTCAGCAGTGGGCCAAGCTGTCTCTTCCCCCTCCTCCTCATCCTCCTCATGCTCCTCCTCCTCCTCCTCAATGCGCTGAGATATAGACAGGAGGGTGCTCTGACTATCCAGTGACATTCTGTCTTCCCCCGCCTGTGTTTCCGAGCGCAAAGCGTCTGCCTTTATGCATTGCAGGGAACTTCTCAAGAGGCATAGCAGAGGAATGGTGACGCTAATGATTGCAGCATCGCCGTTCACCATCTGGGTAGACTCCTCAAAGTTTCCAAGGACCTGGCAGATGTCTGTCAACCAGGCCCACTCTTCTGAAAAGAATTGAGGAGGCTGACTCCCACTGCGCCGCCCATGTTGGAGTTGGTATTCCACTATAGCTCTACGCTGCTCATAGAGCCTGGCCAACATGTGGAGCGTAGAGTTCCACCGTGTGGGCACGTCGCACAGCAGTCGGTGCACTGGCAGATTAAACCGATGTTGCAGGGTGCGCAGGGTGGCAGTGTCCGTGCGGGACTTGCGGAAATGTGCGCAGAGCCGGCGCACCTTTTCGAGCAGGTCTGTCAAGCGTGGGTAGCTTTTCAGAAAGCGCTGAACCACCAAATTAAAGACGTGGGCCAGGCATGGCACGTGCGTGAGGCTGCCGAGCTGCAGAGCCGCCACCAGGTTACGGCCGTTGTCACACACGACCATGCCCGGTTGGAGGCTCAGCGGCGCAAGCCAGCGGTCGGTCTGCTCTGTCAGACCCTGCAGCAGTTCGTGGGCCGTGTGCCTCTTCTCTCCTAAGCTGAGTAGTTTCAGCACGGCCTGCTGACGCTTGCCCACCGCTGTGCTGCCACGCCGCGCGACACCGACTGCTGGCGACGTGCTGCTGCTGACACATCTTGATTGCGAGACAGAGGTTGCGTTAGAGGAGGAGGAGGAGGGTGGTTTAGTGGAGGAAGCATACACCGCCGCAGATACCAGCACCGAGCTGGGGCCCGCAATTCTGGGGGTGGGTAGGACGTGAGCGGTCCCAGGCTCTGACTCTGTCCCAGCCTCCACTAAATTCACCCAATGTGCCGTCAGGGAGATATAGTGGCCCTGCCCGCCTGTGCTTGTCCACGTGTCCGTTGTTAAGTGGACCTTGGCAGTAACCGCGTTGGTGAGGGCGCGTACAATGTTGCGGGAGACGTGGTCCTGCAGGGCTGGGACGGCACATCGGGAAAAGTAGTGGCGACTGGGAACTGAGTAGCGCGGGGCCGCCGCCGCCATCATATTTTTGAAAGACTCCGTTTCCACAACCCTATACGGCAGCATCTGCAAGCTGATAAATTTGGCTATGTGCACGTTTAACGCTTGAGCGTGCGGGTGCGTGGCGGCGTACTTGCGCTTGCGCTCCAACACTTGCGCTAGCGACGGCTGGACGGTGCGCTGACAGACATTGGTAGATGGGGCCGAGGACAGCGGAGGTGAGGGTGTGGGTGCAGGCCCGGAGACGGTAGTGCCTCTGCCCTGAGAGGGGGGTTGGATCTCAGTGGCAGGTTGGGGCACAGGGGAAGAGGCAGCGGTGCAAACCGGAGGCGGTGAACGGCCTTCGTCCCACCTTGTGGGGTGCTTGGCCATCATATGTCTGCGCATGCTGGTGGTGGTGAGGCTGGTGGTGGTGGCTCCCCGGCTGATCTTGGCGCGACAAAGGTTGCACACCACTGTTCGTCGGTCGTCTGCACTCTCAGTGAAAAACTGCCAGACCTTTGAGCACCTCGGCCTCTGCAGGGTGGCATGGCGCAAGGGGGCGCTTTGGGACACAGTTGGTGGATTATTCGGTCTGGCCCTGCCTCTAGCCTTGGACACCGCACTGCCTCTTGCAACCTGCCCTGCTGCTGCCCTTGCCTCCCCCTCTGAAGACCTGTCCTCAGTAGGCGTAGCAAACCAGGTGGGGTCAGTCACCTCATTGTCCTGCTGCTCTTCCTCCGAATCCTCTGTGCGCTCCTCCCTCGGACTTACTGCCCTTACTACTACCTCACTGATAGACAACTGTGTCTCATCGTCATCGTCCTCCTCACCCACTGAAAGGTCTTGAGAAAGTTGCCGGAAGTCCCCAGCCTCATCCCCCGGACCCCGGGAACTTTCCAATGGTTGGGCATCAATCACGATAAACTCCTCTGGTGGGAAAGGAACCACTGCTGCCCAATCTGAGCAGGGGCCCGAGAACAGTTCCTGGGAGTCTGCCCGCTCCTCAGAATGTGTCATTGTAATGGAGTGAGGAGGCTGGGAGGAAGGAGGAGCAGCAGCCAGAGGATTCTGAGTTGCAGCAGTGGACGGCGCAGAACTGTGGGTGGACGATAGATTGCTGGATGCAATTTCTGCCATCCACGACAGGACCTGCTCACACTGCTCATTTTCTAATAAAGGTCTACCGCGTGGACCCATTAATTGTGCGATGAATGTGGGGACGCCAGAAACGTGCCTCTCTCCTAATCCTGCAGCAGTCGGCTGCGATACACCTGGATCAGGAGCTCGGCCTGTGCCCACACCCTGACTTGGGCCTCCGCGTCCTCGGCCGCATCCACGTCCTCTAGGCCTACCCCTACCCCTCAGCATGCTGTATTACCAGTAATGCAGAAACAGAACGCTGCAATTAAATGTGCCGCTTATTGGCCTGTGGTTGGAGGCTGACTTCGCTTTCGGAACGCCAGGAAATAATTTTGCGCAAGCCTGCTGTAACACTTAGCTGGCTGCGTATGAATTTGGAGGACTACTACACCCAGCAGAGACCCAGAACACTGAGGACAGTCACAGGCAGCCCAAATAGATTTTTTTCCCCAAATGTTTTTGCAAAGGCCCACTGCCTATATTCAATCAATATGTCTTCTGTCCCTGCCTAACCACCACTTCTGGCCCTGGAGTATTACTGCAGGGCGCAATGCTCTGCACGGCCGATATACCAAAAAAAAAAAAGTGCAACACTGCAAAAAGCAGCCTCCACAGTACTGCACACGGTTAGATGTGGCCCTAAGAAGGACCGTTGGGGTTCTTAAAGCCTAAAATACTCCTAACGCTCTCCCTATAGCAGCTCCACCAAGACAGCACTTTCCCTCCTCTATGTCAGAACAAATCTGTGGCGAGCCGCGGGAGGGGCCGATTTTTATACTCGGGTGACACCTGATCTCGCCAGCCACTCACTGCAGGGGGGTGGTATAGGGCTTGAACGTCACAGGGAGAAGTTGTAATGCCTTCCCTGTCTTTCTATTGGCCAGAAAAGCGTGCTAACGTCTCAGAGATGAAAGTGAAAGTAACCCGAACATCGCGTGGTACTCGTTACGAGTAACGAGCATCTCGAACACGCTAATACTCGAACGAGTATCAAGCTCGGACGAGTACGTTCGCTCATCTCTAAAAATGATGTTTTGGGCTGCAAAAATAGTTATAGCAAAGAAAAGTGTAATGTTGTCATTTAGGAATGCAGCTTTGCAGCTTCTTATTTTAATAGCATTATTTATTTCTAAAGCTTATTAAGGTCTGGATAATGATTCTCAGATGCAGGACAGATGTACTGGAGCTACAATGATGTATTTATTCATCCTTATTGTACAATCTTCCTCCATCTTTTAGAGATGGTAGATAATTACCATAATTATAATTTTTGGAGTTAACTGTTGGCTTGTTCACCTTTTTGTTAGATCAACTAGCACAGATATCTAAGTGCAGTCATCTATTTGTGAAGTCCTGTGTATGTTATTTCAGACTGCTGATACTGCTTTGCCTGCCAACATTCACACTGTAGACACAAAGTCAGCACAAATGTGGATACAATCACCAGCAGTCACTGCATTCTATAGGTATGTCTGTAAAAAGAGTGCAGGAGATAATGTGCTCCATAAGTATACTTGTTTTATATATATTTTGCATATTGCAAGAATACAGCCACTTAATACAGCACATTATTCCTAGGCTTCCTTCATACACAGTTTTCTTGGTGTTTTTTGACCCTATAAAGGTATTTACAAAGGCAGAATTTTAAATGTTACATGCGTTTTTTTTAATCACACATTGTTTTACATGCACTTTTTCTCTACTGTTTTTACTTCCAATAAAGGAGCCTACTATCACATCTGGTGTGACTATTCAGAATGACAGTGTTACGTTCATGTGGGCAAGTGAGCCCCAGGCCCACACAAACGTTACTGAAAGATAGGGAACACAAGGTGAAACTACCATCTAATAACCCCTCTACCTATCTTCTAGAAAGGTAAGTGACCATGGACCTAATAGAGACTGACAATAACTCAGATACTCACCAAGCATCCCCGCACGCATTAGCAGATGGAATGGCTATAATAAGTATAAGGTATTAGTTCATATATTGGCCGAGATACTTAAGCCCGCAAGCCACTTCAAGGCTCCTCATTGTCTTGTGGGTCCCTACACTACCAAGACAAGTAAAGGCCAACTTGCACACACATAATACAACAAGACACCAATCACACCGAAAGCTGCACCGCAAAGACAACAAGACACAAATCACACAACAAGTGTTACCATGCGGCGGCTGCCGGGAGCACGGGTGGCTGGTCGGCACGGTGCGCGCGCTCGTGGGTCCAAGGGGTGACGTGCGTGTGCGCGCCTGTGAGTGCAGCTCTGTGCACGAGCCCCTGTTTATGGGATTCTGCTGGGAGGTAGTTGCCTCCCTCTCTCCGCCCGTGGGCGGAGGCTTCTGTTTAGAAGGCTGGCAGTGAGGTCCATTCACTGCCAGTTATTGGTTTCTGTTCAGTGCTTGCATCTTGCCTCTGTCAGTCTCCTGTTCCTCAGCTTTTGCTATTTCTGCCAGGTTATCCCATTTGCCTCGGTCTGCGTTTATTTCCTGTTGGTTTTCTTCATCTGCCCTTCCTGTCGGTATTCTACCCTGTTCCATCTTGGTACGCCAGTCCCCCCTCTCGGTCCCTAGTGAGAGCAGGGACCGCCACCCAGTTCCCTGCCTGGGTTTAGCCAGGAGTGAGGCGAGTGAGGCAAGTAGGCAGGGACAGGGGTTACGGGTAAGTTCTAGGGCAACCCAGGCTGGCGTATCATCGGGTAGGATACCGTAACATAATAACTGGCCCTTAAAATTGCCCAGTGGGTTTTTGTTTTTTGCTCTCCAATGGAGACCAGGAGCATCCTTGCAAGTCAGTTTCAGGATCTAGAGGGCGTGATTCAAGACCTGTCCGGTCGTATGGTGGCCCAGGAGCAACGGGTGTTGGCGCAGGTCCCTGCTGCCCCGTCTATCCCTGAGTTGTTTTCCCGGGAGAGAAGCAAGTTTTTTGTTTTTCAGCAGGCATGTAGACTATATTTCTGGATGTGGCCCAGATCCTCTGGCTCAGAGTCCCAGAAGGTGGGATTGATTCTGTCCCTGCTGCGGGGTCCTCCCCAGACATGGGCCTACTCCTTACCTGAGAGTTCGGCTTGCCTGCAGTCTGTTGATTCATTTTTTCGGGAACTAGGAGGTATTTTTGATGAGCCGACCGAGCGGGGTTAGCAGTATCTCACCTCATGGCTTTGCGTCAGAGGCAGCAGTGTGCTGAAGACTATTGCTCTAAGTTTAGACAGTATGCCGGTGAAACCTTCTGGAACGATGGTGCCCTCAAGGTTGTGTTTTTGTTGGGTCTTTCTGATGCTGTCAAGGATCTGATTATTTCCCATCCCTCTCCTGTAACACTTAATGTGGTGATGGATTTGGCAGTAAAGGCTGTCAGGAGACTGAGATCTAGAGAAAAGGAAAGTCAGGCCTGTAAAACTAGGGAGTCCTGCAGACCTGCTCCCACTTCTCCCATGCCAACTCCTGGGGCAGAGACTATGGAAGTGGACCAGCTAACTCCCGGGGAACGGCGATGGTTCCGGATGACTTACCATCTTTGCCTCTACTGTGGGGAAGACGGACATCGGGTAGCAGCCTGTTCACAGAAGCAACGGCAACATCAGTCTGAACCGGTGGAAAAACTACAGATCCTAGGCGATTGTCGGGAGGATCGCCTAGGATCACAGGTACTCCCTAAGTTCTTGGTGCCTTGTCAGGTTGGCTTCCGGAACTTTATTCGGTCCGGTCAAGCCTTTATTGATTCGGGTGCTGCCGCTAATTTGATTAATTTAAATTTTGTCAGAGCTCTGATGACCGAATTTTCCATGCTGAAGGCCCTCATACGCTTCATCAATATTGATTCGACCCCTCTCTCCACAGGTGTTGTCCAATAGAGGACTCCCATCCCACAGTTCACTGTGGGTGTTCTCCATTCTGAGAATCTGTCTTTCCTGGTTATGGAAAAGATGTCTGTTGATGTGGTGCTTGGTATGCCCTGGTTGGCACTGCACAACCCCAAATTTGATTGGTCCACCCGGGAATTGACAAATTGGGGGTCGTCCTGTCATAATCACTTAACTACTATAGCCATGTGCTCAGCAGATACCGTGCTTGTCCCGGAGTCTCTGGCCAAACTTCCCCTGCTGGGGCAGGTCTCTTCTTTGTAGAGAAGAAGGATGGGACATTGAGGCCTTGTGTGGATTATCGGGCTTTGAATAAAATCACAGTGAAGAACCAGTGCTCCTTGCCCCTGATTCCGGACTTGTTGAATCAGGTGGTAGGGGCCCACTGGTTTTCCAAACTGGACTTAAGGGGGGATTACAATTTAATTCGCATTCGAGAGGGAGTCGAATGGAAGACCGCGTTCAACACCCCGTTAGGACATTTTGAATGTCTGGTCATGCCCTTTGGACTCTGTAACGCCCCCGCTGTATTCCAGGGTTTTATGAATGCGGCTTCCTGGGGGTATTTCTGGTCATATATCTCAAAGACAAGTGTCTTTCCTGGGTCATGTGATTTCACCCACGGAGATTCAGATGGAGTCTGATAAAGTAGCAGTAATCTCCCAATGGGTCAGACCAGATAACCTTAAGGCTCTCCAGCGGTTTTTGGTTTTGCAAATCTTTACCGTAAATTCATTCAGAATTACTCAGTTATTGCTCAACCCTTGACCGACCTCACTAAGAAGGGGGCCGACTTGGTAGGATGATCGCCTAAGGCCCTAGAGGCTTTTGGTCGTCTAAAAAGAGCATTTACTACTGCCCCGGTGTTAGTACACCCGGACGCGCGGCGACCATTTTTTATTGAGGTAGATGCATCTGAGGTGGGGGCGGGAGCTGTACTGTCTCAGGAAGTCAGTGGGAGATCCAGATATTGTCCCTGTGCGTTCTTTTAACAGAAATTTAGTTCAGCAGAACGTAACTACGACGTGGGTAACCGTGAGTTACTGGTGATCAAGTGGGCTCTAGAAAAGTGGCGACACCATCTTGAGGGGGCTAGACATCCCATTACCATGTATATGGTCCATAAAAACCTGGTATATCTCGCCAATGCTAAAAGACTCACTGCTCAGCAAGCCTAGTGGGCATTGTTTTTCGCCAGGTTTAATTTCGTCGTGACTTATATTCCAGGAGAGAAGAATGTGAAGGCGGACGCCCTGTCACGGAGTTTCGGGTCGCCGGAAAATTAGACAATGACTCCTAAGAATATCTTGGCACCTGGGGTGGTAGTGGCAGCTATAGAATTTAACCTTGTCCCTCAACTACAGAACTGTCCACAGGACGCTCTTTCGGGGGTGCCGGAGGGCAGATGGTTTGTGCCAGAGTCCTTATGTCTCAGAGTCATTGAAGAATCTCACTCGTCAGTTTTCGCAGGCCATCCGAGGGTGCAAGGGACTCTGGATCTTTGTTCTAGATACTTCTGGTGGACAGGCATGTCTCAGGGGATCCGCGACTTTGTTGATGGATGCTCTGTCTGTGCATGCAATAAAAGTCAGCGGCGTCCTCCAGAGGGTCCTCTGAGAGCGTTACCGGAACCTTCTCCTCCATGGTCGCAGTTATCGGTAGATTTTGTCACACATCTACCGGAATCCCAGAAGTTCACCACTATCTTAGTGGTTGTCGACCGCTTCTCAAAGATGGCACATTTTGTTGCGTTAAAGAAACTACCTTCGGCAATAGAATTTGCCACGATTTTTGTAAAAGAAATCATTCGCCTACATGGGGTTCTCGAAAACATTGTATCTGATCGCGGGGTTCAGTGTGTTGCGCAGTTTTGGCGAGCTTTCTGCAGAAACCTGGGAATGTCGCTTTCCTTCTCGTCAGCATTCCACCCGCAAACCAATGGTCAGACTCAGCGAAAGAACTAAGATTTAGTGCAATATTTACGGTTGTTTGCTAGCGAAAAGGCTCATCAGTGGGCAGAGTTCCTGCCATTGGCAGAGTTTGCGCACTTGTTCTTCCACTGGGGTATCTCCATTCTTTTGTGTATACGGTCAGCATCCTTGCTTCCTTACAGCGATTCCTACTCCATCTGTCTGTCCTGCAGCTGACGTCACCACAGATACGCTGCAGGGAGTATAGAAAGAGGTACAGAAAAACTTGGAAGCAACGGGGGCTCGTATGCAGTTGCGTAGTGGGAGGAGTCTGTCAGTATCTGAACCTTACAGGGTGGGACAGAAGGTATACCTGTCTTCTAAAAATCTCAAATTAAAGGTCCCATCCTTGAAGCTGGCGCCGCGTTACGTGGCGCCCTTGGTCATCACACGTGTAGTGAATCCTCTCGCCTATGAACTGGGTTTGCCAGCTACATGGAGGGTTCACAGGGTTTTCCATAAGTCTTTATTGAAACCTTTTGTCCCTTCTGGACTAGCAAAGAGAACTCAGGTGAACTACAGCAAGAAGCTAAGAATTTGGTGAATTAGTTGACCAAAACCGTCTGAACTGGGCCGGTCCATGAAGTCGAGCACCTGCCCCAAAATGTGCGAACCTATTGTGAGAGAAAGATCAAATAGCAGTCTTTGATGCAGTGGTGATGCCTGATACTAAACACTAATCTATGGTGGGCAACTAAAGTAATAAATGGAATGGGTGGACTGCAATACCCATAGAGGTTATCAAAAGTGGGCTTATTTGGTTTAGAAAAAAGACGGTTGAGGGGCGGCCTAATGACTATGTATAAATATATCAGGGGGCAATAGAGAGATCTCTGTCATCATCTATTTATACTCAGGACTGTAACAAGGGGGTGCTCTAATAACTATGTATAAATATATCACGGGACACTACAGAGATCTCTCCCATCATCTATTTATACCCAGGACTGTGATTGTAACAAGGGAGTATCTTCTACGTCTAGAGGAAAGAAGGTTTCTACACCAACATATAAGGGGGTTCTTTACTGTCAGAGCACTGAGACTGTGGAACTCTCTGCCTGAGGATGTGGTGATGGTGACCTCACTAAAAGAGTTCAAGGGGGCCTGGATGCCTTTCTTGAGTGATACAATAGTATGTTATAATCACTTATAACTTCAGAAGGGTCGGTGATCCAGGGATTATTCCAATTGCCAGATTGGAGTCAAAAAGAATTTTTTTTCCTTAAATGGGGAAAATTGGCTTCTAACTCATAGTTTTATTTTTACCTTCCTCTAGATCAACATTGGGTAAAGGGGGCAGAGAGGGTGAGGGGGGGGGGGGGGGGTTGGCTGAACTGGATAGACACATGTTTTTCTTTGGTCTAACATACTATGTTACTATAAAACTATGGAAACTAAATATGCAATTAACAGAAAAGAACAACTAAACGCTGTATCTCTAAACCAATGAACACACTGGTTCAGCATGATAGTAAGTTCACTTAAAAGATGAAGCGCTGTGTGAGAAGCCTGCAATCCAGAGGTGAAGTTTGCCTGTCTAAATGCTCTGCACAAGGCTGATGACTTAGAGGTGATGTCAGTGCTCATGCAGTCGTTTAGACTTTCGTCCCATCTAATTAGGACATTACCAAGAGGGAGGAAATGGTTGAGGAAGTAAGGGTGGCTGGGACCTTAGGAGGCAGTTATCATGCTATCATTGAATATTGGATAACAAGAGGAAGAAGACCTGAGAGGACTCAGACTTCAAGGTTGGATTTCAGAAAGGCCGATGTTAACAAACTCAGAAAGAGGGAAGAAAGCATCTCATACTTGGATGTTCTTAAGGACAGAAAAGAAGATTGGGAAATATTGTGAGATGAAATTCTCAAAACAAAACAGTTAAAGGGGTTGTCTCGCGAAAGCAAGTGGGGTTAAGCACTTCTGTATGGCCATATTAATGCACTTTGTAATATACATCGTGCATTAAATATGAGCCATACAGAAGTTATTCACTTACCTTCCCTGCGCTGGCGTCCCCGTCTCCATGGCTCCGTCTAATTTCAGCATCTAATCACCCGATTAGACGCGCTTGCGCAGAAGGGTCTTCTCCCATCTGTTCGGTCCGGCACAAGTGGCATTCTGGATCCGCCCCCTTCTACGCATCATCGCGTAGCTCTGCCCCCATCACGTGTGCCGATTCCAGCCAATTAGGAGGCTGGAATCGGCACACCTGACGGGGGTGGAGCTACGCGTAGAAGGGGGCGGAGCCATAATGCCGCTCGTGCCGGACCGAACAGATGGGAGAAGACCCTTCTGCGCAAGCGCGTCTAATCGGGAGATTAGACGCTGAAATTAGACGGAGCCATGGAGACGGGGACGCCAGCGCAGGGAAGGTAAGTGAATAACTTCTGTATGGCTCATATTTAATGCACGATGTATATTACAAAGTGCATTAATATGGCCATACAGAAGTGCTTAACCCCACTTGCTTTCGCGAGACAACCCCTTTAACAATCTCTAAAAGAAGGGACAATGGAAAGCAATTAAGGAGACCAGGACGAACACAGAACTTAAATATATGCTAAAAAGTAAAAAATAAATGTTTATCAAATGGAAGGAGGGGGGAATATCTAGAAAAAAAAACAATAAAATGCAGTCTGCAGAAACTGCAGGGCAAGTGTCAGAAAAACTAAAGCTAATAATGAACTGAGGCTTGCAACCAGAGAGATGGTGAGGAAACACTTGGCTAACTTAAATGAATGCAAGTCGCCAGGTCCAGATGAATTACATCCCAGGATACTGAAGGAGAAAATAAAGGTAATTGCTGAATCACTCAAAGTAATCTTTGAAAATTTATGGAGAACAAGAAAATTGGAGAAGGGTAAATGTTGTCCCTATCCTCAAAAAATGGAATACATTGCATCCAGGGAACTACAAACATGTGAGCCTGACTTCTATATGGGAAAGATCTTTGAACAAGATAATAAACCGCATGTATGCAAGTACTTGGTTGAGAATGAAATAATTAACCAGAGCCAGCATGGGTTTGTAACAAACAAGTCATGCCAGATAAATCCAATTTCCTCCTATGACAGAATCACTAACTGGATTGGTCAGGAAAATGCAGTAAAGCATTTGACAAAGTATCTCATACCATCATTATTGAAAAAAATGACCAAATATGGGATTGACAAGGCAACTGTTAGGTGGATTCATAACCGGCTGAGTGATCGTACTCATAAATGGCTGCACATCCAATTGCAAAAATGTCTCAGTGGTTAAAAACATAAGTAAAAAACAGCAACCATTTGGAACGTTGTTACGACTTTATGTGTGCTTTTGGTAGCAGTTTTTATTATGTGTAAGGCCCAATGTCCACTTGCACACACGGATTGCACTGCTGAATCCCGCAGTGGAGGAAAATACCTTTTCTTACCTCTCCGAATCCATTGCGGGCCTCCTTTAATCTTCTGCTTTCCCGTGGATCCGCCGCCCGTCTGCAGTGGCAGCTGCTGGCGGTCCGCGGATCAGATGGCTTACATTGACTTAAGTGAAAGCCGTCCACGCGGGATCCGCAGAAAACTGGAGCATGCTGCCATTTCTTCCTGTGCGTGCGATCCCCACACTGGGAAAACATCACATCCGCATGCTATTTACTGTCCTCTGGATGCTAATGCATCTCTATGGGCAGCCTGATTTGCAGATCTCCCGTGCGGGTCCTACAAATCAAATCCGCCTGTGGACATTGGGCCTAATTTTGCACAAGCTTTTATTGGGGCTTTTTATTAGAGAGGTCTGAGGAGAAAAACACTGTGAGTAAATTCCATAGCTAGAGCATGCTGTAGTTGATAAAAATGCTACTGATTTCAAAAATGCAACAAAAATGCCAGAAGCAAAACATGTTTGTAAACATTTTCATATTTCACTAAACACATTAAACTAATATCTGGCTTCAGCTTTGTAGCAAAACAAAATTGCTCTACATAAGGCCGGACCCGACCCAAGCGCCTGCAGAGAGCAGTGCGGAACTCACCCGCTCCCGCAGCTCCGGCTCTTTCATGTGCCGGCTGCTGGGCAGCCGGCGCAGGCGCAGAGCAGAGCTGGCGGGCAGTGAGTGACGTTTCTGTGCGGGGCTCTGCGAGCCCCGCACAGAATTAGAGAATGTCGCGGTTTGTTTTCTGCGCGGGATTTCGCACAGACAAATCGCGGCCATCTGCATAGGATTGCGTGTTGTAATACAATCCTATGCAGGCGTATACGGGCGGAAATTCTGCGGGAAATCCCACCGCGGAATTTCCGCCAGTCTGCAGGCGGCCTAAGATTAACACATTACATGCTGTTAAATTTAAATTATTTACTGGTTTCTGAATGTCCCCACGTGTAACGATATGGCACCATATATCAAAAATTGCATGCCATTTTAGGGAGAATTACAACAGTTTGGAAATGTGATTTTTGACCATGTGACTTGAACAGGTGAACTACGTTGAAACCATGTGCTTCATCTGTACAAGCCACACAGTGAAAAACAGACTTACCAAGAGCAGCTATTTACAGTAAAGTACATGCAGTTGTAGGTGACACGCTACCAGTACCTGTACAAGTAACCTCAACAGCTTAGTTACTACTCATTATGTCCAAGTTGAGCATCACTCAAATACAAAATTAGTATTTTTGAAAAATTGTGGCCACAACATCTCAATCAAAAGCCCTAAAGATATGTTCACATGTAGCATGAATGAAGCAGATTTCACAGTATGCTGCAGATTTTAGTTTAATGGTACAAGCTATCTTATCCACATAATACTTAAAAAATCCTTGCGGAATCTACAGCAGGATTGGCATGTGGTGCAGATTTAAATCTGCGGCACATCAGTTGTTTGCTGCATACTTTCACCATGGTACTCACCCTTTCCATGAGCAAGGTGAATTCTGCTGCAAATCTGTGGTAATATTCACATCAGACATTCCATGGACAATACATCCTGCGCGGATGTAGCCTTACACTCCTGATATTAAAAACAAGTCTTGTCTATTTGTGGGAAAACCTATCATACATGCTTCAAAATATTTCTTGCCCCTTGGGGGTTAACTCATTCATGTTTACTTAAAGGGGTTGTCCCGCGCCGAAACGGGTTTTTTTTTTTATTCAATAGGCCCCCCGTTCGGCGCGAGACAAACCCGATGCATGTGTTAAAAAAAAAAAACGTTTAGTACTTACCCGAATCCCCGCGCTGCGGCAACTTCTTCCTTACCTTACTAAGATGGCCGCCGGGATCTTCACCCACGATGCACCGCGGGTCTTCTCCCATGGTGCACCGTGGGCTCTGTGCGGTCCATTGCCGATTCCAGCCTCCTGATTGGCTGGAATCGGCACACGTGACGGGGCGGAGCTACGAGGACCAGCTCTCCGGCATGAGCGGCCCCATTCACCAGGGAGAAGACCGGACTGCGCAAGCGCGTCTAATCGGGCAATTAGACGCTGAAATTAGACGGCACCATGGAGATGAGGACGCTAGTAACGGAACAAGTAAGTAAATAACTTCTGCATGGCTCATAATTAATGCACGATGTATATTACAAAGTGCATTAATATGGCCATACAGAAGTGTATAACCCCACTTGCTTTCGCGGGACAACCCCTTTAATTAGCAATTGAGACATTTCAAATGTACAATACTTGCTAGAAAGCTAGCAATTTTACATTAGAAAAATCATTTATATAGTTGGAATATCTTTTTTATATATCCAATTTTTGGCAACCTTTCTGATTTAAAAAAACATTAAAAACCATAACTTGTCTAATTGTGGAAGACTCTTAGCTCTATTTTATTAGTGTTTCTTCCCCCTTGATTTTCCAAAATTGACAACAGAAAATATAATATTCAGGTTGAATCTATCATATTTTTCCTTGATTCCTGAACTGGGGCAATGCACTATTAAGGTTAGGGTCCAGGGGCGTAACTATAGAGGATGCAGGGGATGCGGTTGCAATCTGGCCCAGGAGCCTTAGGGGGCCCATAAGGCCTCTCCTCTCCATATAGGGAGCCCAGTACTATGAGTAAAGCATTATAGTTGGGGGCTCTGTTACAAGTTTTGCATCGGGACCCGGGAGCTTCAAGTTACGCCTCTGTTAGGCCTCCTTCCCACGGACGGATTTTCGCCGCGTAATACCCGGCGAAAATCTGCCGCGTTGCCCGCAGCTATTAGGTTCTATTGAACCTAATAGCTCAATGCACGCGGTGTGGAATTCCATCGCGGAATTCCGCACCGTGAAATCTCCTGTCCTCACCCGCGGCATGCTCTATTTGCCGCGGGTGTACGCGCGTCCGGCTTCCATTGCAGTCAATGGAAGCCGTCCGTTCACACTATCTTCCGCTGTAGAAGATAGCGTGAAATCGCCTCTCCGCCTACCGCCGCCGCGTCATATGACACAGCTGGACGCGTCATGTGATGCTGTGGGTGTGTCTTCTGACGTGGCCGGCGTGTCACATGACGCTGCGGCGCATCATGCCGAAGCGTCATGTGGGACCCAGGACGCCGGATCCGCTGGTAAGTATGGGTCTCTGGGGGGCGCCATGACGGGCTTCGCCCCTTTATAGGGGACAACTGTCAGGCAAATAGGCACCTGACAGATGTCCAGGCAACTATCACTCCTGTGCTTTTACACAGGAACGATAGTTGTTCAGAGAATGGAGGCGGAAAGGCCAGAGATCTCTCCCGACCACCCGCCTGCATTCACAGTAAACAGGCAGTCGCTCAAAAAATTGAGTGATTCCTGTTAACACATGCTGACAGTTGCTTGGTTTTTATGTAAGCTTTTTAGCAACTCTGACAAATGAGTGATTTCTCACTCAGTGCCCCAACAGCGGTCACTTGAAAACAGGATGACTATTGATCAAATTTGCGATTTCCGGTGATTATTCTGGCGATAATCACCTTGTGTAAAGGTACATTTACATGTTAATTATTAATGCACATCAGGTAAATTCTTCCAGGAACAATTTAAGTGCTTACAATATATTGTGGGTTGTTTTTAATTGTAGGTGGTTCAATAGATATGTATGCAAATGTATTCCTCAATGTATAATTTTTCCATGTCATTACAATGCATGCCCTGTGGTAGATAGTGCTACAGTTTGCATTCATTATAAAACAATGGATGAAATTTGCAGCAAAATTTGCTGAGTGGATTTTACTGGCTTTGCCTGCAGATTTACTTCACAGTCTGTGGACCTGGCAACATATACCATATAGAATGTGTAACATTAAATACTAAATTTCAATCTAAATTTAAACTCCTCAACCTCACCCACAAAGCTCTGCATGGTGCCGCGCCACCATACATCGCCTCCCTCCTGTCAGTACACGACCCCGTCCGCTCACTCCGATCCGCTAACACACTCAGACTAAACACCCCTCTAATACGAACCTCACATGCTTGCCTCCTGGACTTCACCATCCTCTAGAACACTCTACCCCAAGGCATCCGGACAATTCCTGATGCATGAAATTTCAGACATGCCTTAAAAACGCACCTCTTCAGGGAGGCATACCAATTCCCCTGACCTAGTCCCCCGCCCCTTCCTGTGGCTCCCCACACCTTCCACCCTGTCTATGGCATACAACCTCTTCCCCCCTGCACCTCCTTACCGTCCCAACCCGTTTGCCTTCTAATAACTGATTTCCATATGAAATCCCCTATTGCCTGTGTTCCCTATGCCTCACTGCTCCCCATCCCCCCTTGCACCTCCTGTAACACCCCACCCCATTTGTTTTAAACTGAATGTACCTCACATTGTAATTGTTGTATTGTTTTGCATTTATCCCATGCTTGAAAGCGCTGCGGAATAAGTTGGCGCTATACAAATAAAAATTATTATTATTTATTATTTCTAATCTAAGGAAATGAAACTAATTCAATAGCTGAAACACGGAAAAGTTCGAAGAAAGAGCTTCCAGAATACTGACACATCACAAGCAATGTCTTTCTTTCAGTGGGAGAAACGCTCTTTAATGTGCTGTAAGTATATAGTGTAGGGTACAAAAGTCAAGTATCGTACAGAACACTTAGTATGCCATTCAACTATATAGAAAGAAGCTTGTTGTAAAATGTTATCCTGTGAAAGCAGCCAGAAGTACACCGAGTACTTTGTGTATTGATATATTTACAGTCTAATTTACAATAAACACTGTTACAGTTTATATATTACAAAAGAACAGATGATCTCGAACTTAGTGTCCTTTTATTTTTTTTTCAAAATCAACACAATGGCAAAACACTGGTTAACCTTACCAAGTATATGTTGTGTAAATAAAGTTCAAAATCATGGCTTTCTTTGTTACCTCTTATGTGTGGAAATGGAAATATACTATAAAGGAAACACAGCTTAGCTCTCTATTACGTTTTCTAAAACAAGTAATACTTAGACGGTTGTCAGATAGCTGTTGCACTGCTCTGTATGGAAACTGTGTCATTTGTCCCATGAAAGCAATCAAATCCCAATAAATCATTTAGGAAAGATTTACCAGCTATGTTCTGAGGGGACTGAATGCCATTCTGCAGTGAAACATACAGTGCCCCTATGGAGCCCTATAATGCAGCCTGGCAGCAGCTCTTTAAAACTAAATGTGGGGTAATATTGGATATATATTGAAAACCATTTCTCTGGGTGCTTAGTGCAAGTACAAGTTTGCCATGAGATAGACTCTCACAGCTGTCTACATTGTTTCGATCAAGTTTTTAATTGTAAACATGTTTTTTTTTTTACATTTGGAGATTTTTTTTTATTTTCTATGCCATTATGTGTATATTTAACCCCAGGAGGTTTAGTTACATCCCAGGCATGCAGGGTTTGTATAGAGGGGGATTTTAGTCACCCCAACACCAGCAAAAACTGTAATAAAAAGCAACGGAAAAGTCATATGAACACCAAAATGGTATCAATAGAAGCCAGAGGATGTCCTGTAAAAAATATGAGCCCTCATACAACTATATCTACGGAACATTTAAAACGTTATCGCCGAAGATGGTAGCAGGAATTCTCTTTTTTCAAAGATATTTTATTTTTTTAAAGTATTACAGAAAAAAAATGATAGAAATTTAGTATCGTCATAACCGTACAGGAACGCAGAACAAAGTTACCTTGTAACTTTTACCACTGTGTGTACACAATAAAAACAAGCTCCCCCACCACCACCACCACACACACAAAGATGGACAGATCGTGTTTGTTTCCATTTCCTTCCTGTGAGAAATTGTTAAAACTTTTTCAGTACATTATATGGTACATTAAAAACTACCACTGAAAAATACAACTCGTCCTGCAAAAAACAAGCCCTCATACAGCTACATCAATGGTAAATTTTTCAAAAGTGTGGAGTAAAACCAAAAATGAAAAATAAAAAGGACTGCATCATTAAGGGGTTAAAAAAATCTCAAAATCTTTCAGTTTTGACTCTGGCCATTAAGCCTAATAATAGTATGAGACTTTCTCATAGACAATAGATACAATACACATGAATTAGGGTGGTTTCACATCTGCATCAGAGGTTCTGTCACAGATGTGGCTGCAAATACCAGAAGAAAAAGCGCTGCATGCTAGGCTTTTACTTCCATCCTAAAACCAGACAGCTGGGTGGAAAGCAGTTGGACCTCACGATAGGCAGTGGGGTCCACCTGGCACTGTTCGGTTTGGCAGAACTGTTTGGTCGCGGGGGTTCCCCTTTCCTGCTCCCCGAATGGAGCAGGAAAGCGGAATCCTTAGTACAGGTGTGAAAGTACGCTTATTGACATATAAGGGATAGTGTCGTAGGCATGCTTTGTGACGTGCATTGGTCACTATGCAGGAAGGGAGAGAAAGTGAGCTGTGCCAATCACCTATTGTGAATAGTGGATAATGTGTTATCTATATGTAAGTGTTACCTTTCATTGTAATCTTGCCAATAAGATGAATACTGAAAAGTTTTCTGTACAGAACATGAAGTGTCAGCGAATTATTAGACTTAGTGGCCCATAGCGAACACTGCAAGATTTTAGGATATTTTAAAATACAGTGGTGCCTTGGCTTAAGAATTTAATTTGTTCCATGACAGAGCTCTTAACCCAAAACACTCTTATTTCAAATCAATTTTCCCAATTAAAATGAATTGAAACGCCATTAATCCATTATGGACCTCCCCAAAAATAAGCCCTAACTATACTACATGTAAAAAAGCAAACATTAATACTCACCTACCGCTGGCGTTCCGTTCTCCTCCTACTGCTGCTGCTGCTGCATCCTCATTCTCGTCCTCCTCCTGCTGCTGCTGCGTCCTCGTTCTCGTCCTTCTCCTCCTGCTGCTGTGTCCTTGCTCTCCTCCTGCTGCTGCTCCTGCTGCCTCCCCATCCTCCTCCTCCTCCTGCTGCTCCTGCTTCCTCCTTCTGCTGCTCCTGCTTCCTCCTCCTTCTCTTGCTGCTCCTGCTTCCTCCTCCTCCTCCTCCTCCTCTTCCTGCTCCTCTTCCTGCTCCTGCTTCCTCCTCCTGCTGCTCCTGCTTCCTCCTCCTACTGCTGCTTCTGCTTCCTCCTCCTACTTCTTCATCCTCCTCCTCCTCCTTTTGCTGCTCCTGCATCCTCTTCCTGCTTCCTCTTCCTCCTGCTTCCCTCTTGCCACTGCCACGTCCTCCTCCATGCCAACAGAGCATTTCTTCTTGGAAGCAGGGCTTGAATTCCTGACCTCCACCAAGCTAATCCTCTGATTGGTTAATCCAGTGCCGAATAAGCCAATGAAAGCCGACACTGGGTTAACCAATCACAGCCATTCTATGACATCTTTGAATGGCTGTGATTGGTTAACCCAGCGCTGGTTTTTACTGGCTGACGCGGCACTGGATTAACCAATCAGAGCATTAGCTTGCTGGAGGCGGGGTATTCAAGCCCCACTTCCAGGAAGAAATGCTGTGTTGGCGTGGAGGAAAACGCGGCAGCCTGCAGCAGCACTGTAGACCATTGCGAGGACCGGAATGACGGCAGTAGGTGAGTATTAGACCCTCCTTGAGCCTCAGCTTGCAAGGTTCTTGACTTGTGAGCAAGATCGTAACCCGAGTTTTGCTCTTAAATCAGAGCAAAAATTCAGGAGAGAGCCTGCTCACAAGTCAAGAAGCTCACAAGCTGAGGCACTCGTAACCCAAGGTACCACTGTATACATGTGCAGTGAAAACATAAAGAACCATTGCAAGAAAGCTATTTATCCTTTTCCTGGGGAGCAGTTGATATAAAGTGCCTAGTAGGGCAGTAACTATAATTACCGATTGTTTTATTAATATAACAGGCACTCCATTCCCCTGTTGTCCTAAGTGACCCGCACCGTGTTGATCCTACAACAGACCAAAAGTCACTGTCAATATTCATTCCCACAAGGCTCTCATAGTAATGAGCTATACCAAACCACTAAGTCCAACACACAAGACACAGGAGCATAAGAAATAGAATTTTATTAGAACTCAAGACTGCTAAACAATGTTAAAAAGCATAGTACACAGTGTCCATATAAACAGGCTCACAAAATCTGGTAATATTACATTTAGACAAGCCAATACATTAGCATAAAAAATATAGAAGTAGTCAGTCCTTATGTATGTAATAATTCAATCCCAATATGCATAAAGAAAATAAGAAGGACTGCACATATACCACTAGTGCGTTCCTGCACCCAACGCACGTTTCACAACCTGCTTTCTCAAGTAGGAGAATTGGTTAGGGGGATTGACTCCTGACAAACTTAGAATTCACAACATTAGATATTCCTGCTAGGAGGATCTACCTGGTATTATCTAGGACCCTAGTAGTAGAAAAGATGTATCTATATGAGAATCTCTAATTAAGAAATATTTAAGGTTCCAGAAGATTTGAGTGACCAAAAGAAATGCGTCGAACCCTGAACCTTTTTAAACCTCTAAGGGCTCTTCCTCACTAGTGATAAGATGTTCCAGCGATGTGAGAGTGATTGAAAACACATGAGTTTAAAAACAATGATTTTCAATGGTTTTATTCTCACTAGAGCTGTGAAATCCCCCATTGCATGGAGAGAGAGGGGGCGGAGCTACAGGGGATCTCTTCCATATCTCCCCATATTTGGAGAGATAGGGGGTGGGGCTAGAGGACTTTCCCAGGGACTCCCCAAGAGCTGGGGCAATGGGGCGGAGCTAGAGGGTTCTCATGGTTGACTATGAGAGGACTTTGATGGCTAGAAGACTTTCCAAGGGCTTCCCCGAGAATGGGGGTGAAGCTAGAGAGGTTTTCAGTCACTATGAGAACCCCTCTAACCTCCCCCCCTCCAATATGACACAAAAAGAAGGCAGGAGGCAGAGATCATTGCAAAATGCTTGTATGTAGAGGCAGAAATCGTGCAACAGATAACTACTGCAGTGTGCCAGGAGAGGTGTCAAGATCGTGAAGTAGGAAGACATTTAGCTACGAAACAGTACCACCTCATTGGAGCAAGGACAGGCGTGGATTGGAAAGACAGTGCCAAGTCAGTACAGTGCTTTCATAGGAGGTTCACATACTATGCTAAGATAGCGTGAACTGTGAACTAGGCAGATAAACTATAAGAATGAAATAATCACTGAAAATGTAAAGATACTGATACATGGACTTGGCTGTTTCATCTACAGTTTAGTTGTAAGAATCCCACATTGCTGTGCTTTTTGCACCAATGTATTGTTCCAGAGAAACCTCAGTAAAGAAAATATATGACACTATCCTTCTGCACCATCTTACACTATTAAGCATTAATATATTAAAAATATGTAAATCTGAAACATTAAATGCTGCATAGACACCACACCTAGAGAATACTGCATGTAATAAAAAGTAAAACAAGCATCATGCTGTAACACAAACACTAAACATCCCAGTTACTAAACAAACATGGCATAAAAAATAGGCGATGAAGCTCATGGCTCATCGTGCAGTTTAAACAACACTGTTCAATAGCAAACGGCCGCTATGTATCTCAATGGAGGGGACCGGGGAAGTGAGAGGAGAGAAATCTCCTGCACTGCCCGCCCCCCTGCTGGCCGCTCCATAAACCAGCCAGCTCTGCTAGCTCCCGTGCAGATGCACTGGAGGGCGGAGACACAGGGACAAGTGTCGGGCATCGTTTGCCCAACACTCGTCCTGTGTAAATAGGCCTTTAAAGTTTCACAGAAAAGGTCTTCATGGTAGGTATGCCTGA
Source organism: Eleutherodactylus coqui (assembly GCF_035609145.1). NCBI lineage: Eukaryota > Metazoa > Chordata > Amphibia > Anura > Eleutherodactylidae > Eleutherodactylus > Eleutherodactylus coqui. The sequence continues at coordinate 164,671,773 of NC_089838.1, forward strand.
TAAAAAAGTATAAAAGAGTATGAAACCGGCTTTGGTCTGCCAGTGCAGATATATGAGTATAATCTGAGGTGCAATACCCAGTAGGGTAGCTAGGAAAGTCTCAGTTGCCATGAGCTCCTACATTAGGAAGGCCAACAGCAATGCCGGCTGGATGCAGCAGGACAGCAGCAAGGACTTGTAGCCTCAGATATTATTTTCTTGACTGGGCCGCACAAAACATGTCTTGGGGTTTATGCCCCTAAACTTTTAAGACCCAGCAATGCAGCTGAAAATGATAAAGTTTTTAGCACTAGGCTTGATAGCGTTTAGCTAAATCCTTGGCAGTAGCTGCTGTAATAGTTTATGTTCTTAACATCACAAGGCTCAATATCCATATCATTATAAATATATGGCGCAGGTTCAAGGCTTCTCCACCTGCAATCAAGCAGAAGCAGGTCAGATGTGAAGGTTCGATAAACTCCTCATCCATATCAACATAGGGAACTGTATAAAAAGTTACTGAGGAATGTTTGGGTTTTCCATCGAGGGAATCACGCTGTATACTTCTACAATACTAAGCATTGCTTTGTAAGTTATGTTAATGTTTAGATGAATCCTGAAAACCTCTCAATATTAATTTATGAGGAAAGTGAGTATATATTATCATCCAGCAATCACAGACACACCCCGGATATTTTGCAACCGATTTATGCTTTACAAATCCTTCTGTTACCAGAATGCTATAATCACTTTTAACATAGTTTCACTGCCTTAGGGAAGGACTGCTACTTTATTTATGGCTGCCATCCAATGAACACAGCAATAATTTAGTAACATAGTATAAAGGAAAATGTACCTTTATGTGAGAGAGAGAGAAAGTTAAAGTGAAGCCCCAACTTTGCATTGGGTTTCTACTACACAAGTGCGTGCATGTAATTGTAACTTCAGATTACGTTTTTATTGTTTTTCTTAGTTGTCCTGTGAAGTTTACTCTGTACGATGCAGGAAATAGTCTGCTGCAATCTAGAATCTGTCAGCTAGCAGTTAATTTGCTGCTGATGAATCTAATTGTGGCTTCATTTTTATTCGTATTATGGCTTGTATACATTGAGCCCTTAATAGACCGTTCACGTGTTCGCACTGCAGGACGCAGTTTAAGCTGGCGCTGTACAACTCCGCACCAAAATCTGTGGCGCTGACTGTTTTGATGCATAGTTGCAGGCAGATTTGAGCTGGTTTCAATTCCATAGCTAACTTTGCAGATTTTGGTGTGGAATTTTCTGCATGTTGTAGTGTGTCTTGCAAGCTAATTCCATCCATGTGAAAGGTCCCTAATAGAGATTAGCTAAGGCAAATTACTCAAGTGAGTATTGCCTTTTGCGAGTACCTGCCCGCTCGTCTCAAAAGATTTGGGTGCGGCGGGGGGCGGGGAGCGGCGGGGGAGAGCAGGGAGTAACCTGGGGGGAGATCTCTCTCTCTCCCCCCCACTCCCCCCTGCTCACTCCCGCAACTCACCACTCACCCCCGCCGGCACCCGAATCTTTTGAGACGAGCGGGCAGGTACTCGCAAAAGGCAATACTCACTTGAGTAATTTGCCTTAGCGAGTACGCTCGCTCATCTCTAGTCTAAGGATAGTCTAACTCTAAGGATACTGTCTTGCTTGGACCCTAAAGAGACATTCCCCTGAATTTTCTTTTTTCAGTTTTTTATGTAACTAGCCCCCCCCCCCCAGTATATATATAAATCAACAAGTCTTAGTTTAGTTATTCCTTTTTATTTAAAAAAATTCTTTCAGCTGGGTCATGTGATCTCATGGTGACCTCACGCAGGCTGTTCTCAGTGGCCACTGGTAACTCCTATCACATTACTGCTAATGATTAGAGGTAAGGTTGGGACATCGAAAACCGATATATCGAAATATCGCTAATGCTTTGGCGATACTTTTCATCGACATTGTTATGTCTGATATATCGGTAACATCGATAGTTTAAGGCGATATAAGATCGATTTTTGTAAAAAAGAAATGTGTCCTGCGGTCCGGTGACCAGATTTTCTTTCTTTATATTCCGCCCTTTGTGTTGGCACAGGATGTAGGTTTGCTCTCGGCACTAATGAACTTCTAAACAAGTTCTAGAAACATTTGGAAGGTGTGAGGTGACTCTTTGTCACCAATAAGGTTTGCTCCTGGCAAAACGACTCTCAGAAAAAGTGGGGTCTTAGGCCTCCCTCACACAGGGCGTTTTCAGCAGCGTTTTCGGCCCTGTGTTAAACGCTGTACAACGTACACATTCATTTCAATGGGGCTGCTCACACAAGGCTGAAAATGCTGCTTTGAAAAACAATGTGTGTTTTGAAAGCGCTGCATGTTCTATCTCTGGGCATTTTCAGCTGAGTCTCCCATTGAAATAAACACAGCAGAAAACACAGCTGAATAGGCAGCATTTTGCAAACGTCCTGTGTGAGGGAGGTCTTAGGCCCCTTTTCCACATGCGTTTGTTCATGGCGTTAGAGGCAGGCTCTGAATGTTTCCGTCTAACGCAATGGCTGTGGGCAATGCTTCCTAAATGAAAGCTTTGCCACACACAGATGGAGGGCTTCGCTGAACTCCAATTTGTACCAGCTTGGTAGAAAATATCTTTCTGTAGTTGCTACTTCGGTTCCTACAGAAAGAATGTTTTCAAAAACTGGTGAAATTCTGTCTGTTCGAAGGAGCATTGTGAAGGGAGAGCATGCGAGCAAATTAATATTACTTGGCTCATTAGATAACGATTATTGGGGCCAATGATAAAAAAACTTCTTTCCATAGACCTAATTTTAATTCTATGTTTCATCTGTAATCTTTTATTTTTATTTGTAACTTTAATATATTTTCATGATGTTATTAATAGTTAGAAGTTAATAATAAATTCAACGGTTTAAAGTTTGACATTTTTTTTGTTGGTTGTGTTGCTTTATTAACCCTAGACCTGTTTTATTTTTATACAGCATTTAAAAAGTCGATATATCGAAATATCAATAGTTTTCCACCGATATTTTACAATAATCGATAGTTTGTTCAGCGATAGTCGATACTATCGACTATCAATATTTTTGTGTCGATGTCCCAACCTTAATTAGAGGCTCCTATCAGACAGTTATAATGAAGAAGATGATAGTTCATCCTCTATGATCATATACTTATGGCCTTTAGCTTATTTAGATGAATATAGAGGTTGATGATATTTACACTGTCCTTCCAGCAATCGAAGATGGTACAGTCTATATCTTTTCATGTAATGCTGTGCTGATGCATCATGGGATTCACAGCACAGAACACAGTGGAATTGAAAGCAACAGCAAGATAAGCATTAGGGACAGCAGGCTGCATAGCATGGAAGTGACAGCAATATATTGTACACAGGAAGGACCCTTAGCAGAGGTCAATTAATGAATCACCTTTTTCCCAAAAATTTGAACAATGGGGCAATGCGGCAACAATTAATAATGTGTTAATTTTATTGTACGAGTTGCAATGGTTTCAGAAATACCAACTGTGCTTAGGTTTTTTTTGGCCCTAATAATGGACTTTTTAAGGGAGAAAAAAGGTTGGTATGTTAATTGATTTGTTTGTTTTTGAATTTAGAATTTTTTTTAAACTTTGCTAAAAAACGTTTTTTTTATATCCCAGTAGGGACCTTGAGCATCCGATCCTTTGATCACTTCTATAATGCACCACAATGCCTCTACACTACAATATAATGTTTAAGCAAATCTTATCTACAAGTGGCTGAAAACATCCACACAGAAATTGCCATACGGTGCGGATTTTAAATCTATGGCATGTCAATTTATGGTGCAGATTATCACTGTGGCATTCACTTTGAGGCTACTATAAATGCTGCAGATTGTTCATGTTGAAATTCCACATGCAAAATCTGCAGATAAACTGCTTTGTTTGAACATACCCTAAAGGCCCATTTACACGCACAAACAATCTTTCAAAAGATTGAAAGATCAGTGATCGTTTCGCATAAAGTACTAAAGGGAATTAATTGCAATTAGATCTCTCTCTCTCTCCAGATCCCCTCCGCAACCCCCCACCCACCCCTGCGGCCCCCCCCAAATCTTCGGGGATGAGTCAACAATTACTCGAAAAAGGCGATGCACTCTCTCGAGTAAATAGCCTTACCGAGTATGCTCGCTCATCTCTAAAAACAATGCAATCTCTAGCTCCCCATGGAGAATTCAGCACCAAGGACAGCAGACACAGCATGCGGTCCTGGGTGGCGCTGACAGCTGAGAACAGTTGATACAATGTTATCAGCTGTAATCAGCTCTCCTTGGGCCGAACATAGTGTGCAGTCCTGCTTATCAGCTGTTCTGCCAAACAATGGCAGAAAACTGAAAGATGGGCACATTTAGACACAAAGATTGTCGCTCAAAAGATGGCTTTTGAGCGAATTTGGAGCGATAATCGTTGTGTCTAAATGAGCCTTAAGTGATCCATCAGCAACAGCCTGAAACTGAACAAGAATTAAAGACAGCAACTATAGTGCATTCAACATTACAAATCTTCTTATTTAAAATGTTTGTTTCCCTTTTTCCACAACTTTTATGCAAACATATGTGTCTACATGGTAACACATGCAAAACAAACTCTGTAGTCTGATCTTGCAATTACCGCTTTTCATTGGACCTATTTTTTTTTCTAAATGCCCTATTACATTGGCCAGTGATTGTGAATGCCAACATTGGCCGTTACATATTTTTGGTAAATTTTCAAGAAGCAGGGGATAGTATGATTGCAGAATCAGATTACAAAAGATTTGTTTGTACTTCATCACCATGAAGACATATAGGTCTACATATGCAATGTGGTAAAAAAAAAATCAAATAAAGTTACTCTTTAATTAAGTCTTTTCAGATGCGTTAATGTAATAAACAAAAATTGGTTGTGCAGGTGGACATGCATTTTAAGAGCAGTATGAGAACTTCCTATCTATGGGACCTATCACACAGGATGGAATATTCAACAACAACGCTGCGGAATTAGCCATCCCTGCATTCTGCACCAAAATCCACACTGCTAACTGCGGATTTTGATTTGGAATTGCCAGCAAAATTCAGCTTTTTTCAATTCTGCTTCAAAATCCGCACATTAGCAGGGAAGATTTTGGGTATAAATATTCCGCAGAAGAGCATGTTCCACAATGATGTTGCGGAATATTCCGTCCTGTGTGAAAGGTCCCTAAAAGCTCATTGACAGCTGTGCTGTAGGTTCCATTTTCCTGCTTCATTACGAGAACAGAAAAATGGCACCGACTTGCCAAATGGATGCAACTGGCACCACATATACCCCATTGACTATAATGGGGTGTATTCAGTTTTTGTCTAGCTGTCCAACATTTTACAGGACAATGTTGCACTATTTCATCCTGCAGGTTAATAGAAATCAGCAATAGAGGCTTCGAATGGAACCACTGATGCTGATTTGAACAAGACCTAATTTGTAGGTTTAGCCAATTTAGCAGGAAACTTTGCTACAATGGTGCATAAAATGAATTTTACAGTTTGATACCCTTATGGGGAAAGTGGAATTTTATTATCAAGCATTTTGATTGTTACTGATTGTTTTCAGCAACACATTCATTCTACTGCTGTTTGAGTATGGATATTGCCCGGTTATATGCTTGATTTTATGCATGTCATCAGTAGGTGTGACCAACTGAGTATGTATATACGACTGTACATCAATGCATACTGACATACATATGTGTTTATACTAATATAAATGCAGTGGATATAAAAAGTCTACACATGGAATTGTACAGAAAATGGGTCACGTTGAAAGTGGAAAGCAATCTGAAATGATTCATCTTTGTCTCATTTTTTAATACATGGCATTTTAACATGAATGTGTAGACGTATCCACGGTAGGTAGGTAAGTAGAAAAGACAGATAGATAATTAGATATGAGATAGATAGTAGAGATGAGCGAGCGTACTCGCTAAGGTAAACTACTCGAGCGAGTAGTGCCTTATGCGAGTACCTGCCCGCTCGTCTCTAAAGATTCGGGTGCCGGCGGGGGAGAGCGGTGAGTTGCGGGAGTGAGCAGGGGGGAGAGAGTGAGAGAGAGATCTCCCCCCCATTCCTCCCTGCTCTCCCCCGCTGCTCCCCGCCCCCCGCCGGTACCCGGATCTTTTGGGACGAGTGGGCAGGTACTCGCATAAGGCACTACTCGCTCGAGTAGTTTGCCTTAGCTAGTACGCTCGCTCATCTCTAATAGATAGATAGATAGATGATAGATAGATAGATAGATAGATAGATAGATAGATAGATAGATAGATAGATAGATAGATAGATAGATAGATAGATAGATAGATAGAGAGACTTTCATCACTGTCTTGCATGCTATAGCTATGGAAATGAAATATATTATTGTCTATATTTGTCAACTTTAAACAGCACTCCTTACCAGCACTGAGTACAAGGAGAAATAAAATATAGTGTTAAGTGTATTTTAATAGCACGTCACTAAATAATAGGCAAAATGCCTTCTTTAACCATAAATGTCTCAGGATGTTTGTTGTTGAAGACATTGCTTCCTAAGTAAGGACATTATTTGATCTGATAACAAACAATGCTGCTTATTAGGAAGCATATCTGAAAATGAACTCTTTGCTGAACAGTGTTTTTCTGTTCATCTGCAATCCAGGCGTTAAAGAGGATTGTTTGTGAACGTTAAGTTCCCATTTGTACAACAATAAATCAAGAGTAGGGTTACAAGTATTGCTATATCTTCCTGACACACCTCCTGCAATAGAGAACATCATGCACTGTTCTTTAAATCAGGTTTCTTAATCATACAAAGGTAATGGGTCAATCAGTTGGATGACCAAAATAAAACTAATTATCAGATCTATTGCATTACACAAGGTAAACTTCCACTATGAAACAATGCTGTTGTTCAGTTTTCTTGATCTCTTGCATGAATGTCTGTCTTTGTATGTTGAGTGCTCTGCAAAAAATGTGAAACAATGACTGATGTATTGAATGAATTCTATTCATTTTAGTTATAATTACATTGTACTAATAAACCAATTATAAAACATAGTTTAAAGGTCCAGTTAGACGGGACGAAAGTCGGGCAAACGATGCCAAAAACACGTCCCTGTATGTCCTCGCTCCCATCCTGTTGCACAGGAGCTAGTATCGCTTAGTTCACAGCGGGGTGGCTGGAGGAGATTTCTTTCCTTGCGCTCCCCCGCCCCTCTCCATTCTCTTAACATAACGGCCATTCAATACTGAACGGCTGCTATTTACACTGAACAATGAGTGATCAGCTCATCTTCCATCATTTATGCAGCATAAATGATGGACGATAAGCTGATCGCTAATTGCTCAGTGTGAATAGCAGCCGTTCATTACTGAATGGCTGCTATGTTAAGTCAGTGGAGTGGGGCGGGGGAGCGCAAGGAGAGAAATCACTTACAGCCGCCCCGCTGTGAACTAAGCAATACTAGCTCCCATGCAGCAGCACTAGAGCAAGTATGTGCGGGGGCGAGTGTCAGGCATCGTTTGCCCGACATTCGTCCAGTCTAAATGGGCCTTAAGGGGCATCCCAGGAACTTTACTACTAATGATCTATCCTCAGAATAGGTTATCAGTAGTTGATCATCAGAAGTCTACCGCTTGGGATCCCCACTGATTAGCTGATATTGGGCAAACAGTCATTGCGAACAGTTAAAACACAAAGTGAACACATGGGACTGTATCTCAATATTAAGGGGAAAATAAGCTACTGACAACAGCAAGCAATGTTGTACCACGCATAACAATCAACAATGAAGAAATTGAATCAGTCAAAGATTTCACTTTCCTTGGATCTAAGATTGACCGCAGTGGCAAATCGAGGCCTGAAATCAAACAAAGAATCAGCCTTGGCCGTAGTGCAATACAAGGAATGGCGAAGATATGGAAGAGCAAAGACAACAGCATTACAATAAAGATAAGAATAATCAATGCAATCATCTTCCCAATAACTACATATGCATGCGAAAGCTGGACACTCAAGAAAGTAGACAGAAGAAGAATGGAGGCCTTTGAGCTGTGGTGCTGGTGGCGTATGCTGTGCAAGCTATGGACAGAGATGGTCACAAATAAGGCGATCCTAGAGCGTGTCAGACCCAAAGTATCACTAGAAAGCAAGGTCACCAAACAATGGCTTTCATACTTTGGTCATGTCACACGAGCCAATTCTCTGGAAACAACATTAATGCTCGGCACAATCAGTGGGTCCAGAAGAAGAGGATGTCAAAGTACACGCTGGCTAGACACAATCAAGGATGACATGAACATGACTATGGAAAATGTGAAGGAAGCTGCCAAAGACACTGAAGCACGGCGTATGCTGATCCACAAGGTGACGGAAAGTCGGCAACAAATGAGCAGATAAATTATCATCATCAGAAGCAGAAAGCTCTATTTGTAGTGTAGCCGGCCGGTTTGGTAGTGCACTAAATTCAATGGGAGCTGTGCTTGCAACATCAACGCAGGCCGCTACACTACAGATAGAGCTTTCATGCTTCAAGCTCTGTCCGTAATGACAGTGAGCTTGGCTAACAGCTAAACTGTGGGGATCCTGAGTGACCCCCAACTGATCAACTATTGATAACAGGTTGGGAATCAACAGCAAAGTCTTGGACAACCCCTTTAACAATTTAGCATTTTTAAATATTGCAGTAGAACTGGAGTAAATCCTATGGCACATAACATATTGGATGGAAACTACACATATTTAGCAACATAGAGGAACATGTTTTTTCTACTTTTAATTGACAACTCCAGCCACACCTAAAACTGTGGGCTTGACTGCAGTTAATCACACACACACCCTCACCAAATTTATAGTCACAAGAATTCTGGATGCTGAAATCTTAGATATTGTCTAATGAGGTATTTAAACCTGAAAGCTCTTTTTGCTGTTGGTTCACAGGGTACAAAGTATCTTGACACACTGATACCACGAAGTAATGAAAAAGGTCACCATCTTGATCCTTTTATATAAGTGTTGCTGGCACATGGAAAGCCAGCTTTCATACACCCTTGTGTGGTCATTGCAAAAGAGAACCCCAGATTTCACAACCTGATTTCTCAGATGTAGGCAATATGAAGTTCACTTGGCTGTTTCCACATCTTCACTGGAGTGGAGAGTGCTCGGACATGTGGTGCCACCACTATTCTGCAAATGGTCATATGCCATGTATGCTTGTAGTTGGAAAACTCCTGTAATGCAAGTTGTACCTGAATTGGCATGGATAGCCAGAATTTTATCTTAAGCACAGTTGTGAATTTTGTTTGGTTACAATTTAGGCCCAATGTCCATGGGCAGATTTGATTTGTGGAATCCGCCCTTAAGATCCGCAAATCAAGCCACCATAGGGAAGCATGGGTGTCCGCACATGAATTAAAGCATACAGATTTGTTTTGCGGACCATTTGGTCTGGAAAACAAATCGCAGCATGCTCCATTTAAGTGTGGTTCCCGCATGGCCAGCTTCCATTGAAGTCCATGGAAGCCATCTGATCTGCAGGCTGTCCGCAATTGAATTGCAGACTAGCCGCGTATTCAGCGGGAAAGCAGGAGTTTAAAAAAACTGCACTGCGCATGTGTGACGGCGCAATGGCCGGCGCTGCCGCACACATCCGTAGTGAAGAAAATAGAAGACCCAAACAGGCACGCAGAAGACCTGGACGGGTAAGCAGTGTCCTCGGCCGTGGTCAAGGTCGGATTCCGCTGCGGGTTCCCGCATGTGGAGTCCGATCCGCCCGTAGACTTTGGGCCTTTACTATCAACTAGTCTATAATAAAATGATTCTATTATAACTCCACACCTGAAAGAGCAGCATACTCATCTGATTACTACTGTCCAAACCCACCTGCCCAAATTATCTTTCTTCACTGTAGTTGGCATATTTCAATAAGCTACTCAATAAAGGGCCACTCAAACGAAAATACATCCCCGCCCCCCCTTACCTAATTGCCTGGCACACACTGGAGATCTCCTATGTATATTGCAGTCACTTCCATACAGTGAAGCTCCCTGTCTGAGGCTTATCAAGTGCCATCTTGATGGTGAGATTTTTTCTTTCACTTTTACATCAATCCCATAATGCATCAACACTTCATTAGCTAGAGGCTATGCCATTTCTGCCTGCTGGGTGGACAGTTTAATTACCATTACCTTCTATATTCTAAATATGCTATGGACCAAAAGTATTCAGTCAGGAAGATGAGCTGTGATTTCATCTATTATAACAGTGTGACAGGAGCTGAGTGATTACCATCAGTAACTGTGCCCCCTCTCAGCAGTTAAAGCCCATTTACATGGGACGAATGTTGGGCAACGGATGCCCGACACTCGTCCCTGTATGTCCTCGCTCCCGTGCTATTGCACAGAAGCTAGAAGTGCTGGCTCGCTCACAAAGCGGCCAGCAGGGGGCGGGTGGCTGCAGGAGATTTCTCTCCTCTCAGTCCCTCGCCCCTCTCCATTGACATAACATAGCAGCTGTTCAGTAATGAACGGCTGCTATTTACACTGAACGTTTACACTGAACGATGAGCGATCAGCTGATCATCCATCGTTTATGCAGCATAACAAAGGTAGCACTAGCTGATATATACTGGGTGCTAGTTACAGAATGAATTTTAAAAAATTCACCGGAGTGGCCCTTTAACAAGCACATTCACTTATACTTGGATTCAAAATGAAGTAAGATTTAACATGTCTGCAATTCAGGAAAGAAGCTGTCTGTAAAGTTGAAAATACTGGAAGCTTACCTACTACAAATGTATTACAAAATGCTGGGCCATTGTATAATAAGATCATGTTTCTCTGTGCCTAAGATTTACGGAGGTCATTAGCATGTGTTTACAAACATACAAACAGGAACAGTACATGCAAGTGAATAAAAATCATCATATATCACGCACTAAGGCCGCTCTCATGCCGTGCTCAAAATCGCGTTTTTGAATGCATTGTACAGAATTTGACAGCGTTTTTAACGCGCCCCATTATTGCTATGGGTAAAGAGGTACGATAAAAAGCACTAAAATGCACAAAAATAAGCAGTCAGCGTTCGAAATTCACTGCGTTTCTAACCAGTGCTAGTCTGCGAAGCCCCATTGAAATCAATGGAGGCGTTGTACCACCATTAGTGCGGCGTTTAAAACAGCAGAGAGCAGCTTTAGTGATGAAGCCTGTTTGCGCCTTAAAGACCAACTAATTTTTCAGTTTTTTCATTGCCGCATTCCAGGAGCCATAGCTTTTTAATTTTTCCGACATAGGCATATGAGGGCTTGTTTTTTTGTGGGACAAGTTGTATTTTTTAAGGCATAATTTTTGGGTACATATAATATACAGTAATTTTCTTTAGGGGGATTGGTTTTTTGGATATCATTTTTAAAACGTTCAGTGTGCACAATAAGTAATGTGATAACATTATTCTTTGGATCAGCACAATTCCGGCGATACCAAGTTTACACCGTTTTTATAATGCATTGCTATCTTTGTACACTAACATCCACTAGTACTCTGAAACTCCAGTCTTCATTTGTCCAATTTGTCCAATGGGAACATCTAACATTTTGATTGCCTCTTATTCCATTCTTTCGAGAGGCAGATCAACAAAATCTGCAATTCTGGCATGTTTTTTATTTTTACTTTTAATGGTGTTCACTGTGCAGTATAAATACGTTCAATTTATTCTGCATGCCAGTACGATTATATGTCAATAGCAAATTTATATAGGTGGGGGATTTTTTGCAACTTTTTCACGCTTTTTAAAAACATATATATTTTTTGTTGCTACATTCAAAGACCCCTAACATTTTTCTTTTTCATGTCATCGGTACTGTGTGCATTTTTTTCTACAATAAGTGGTACTTTTTAATGATACCACCTTTTGATTCATGCAATATTTTGATCGCTTTCTATTCCACTTTTTGTAAGGCATGATAGGCATAACTAGGTATTTTGGGCATGTTTTAAGTATCCCACTGTTAACCCCTTAGTCTCTGCAGGGAGGAGGGGACTCCCCGAAGGTTCAGTTAATCCCCATGGGGAGTCCCCTCATCACTGAATACTGTGACAGCACTGTCACAGTGTTCAGTAACATAGTATGTAAGGCTGAGTGAAGACAATGTCCATCTAGTTCAGCCTGTTTATCCTCCTATGTTGTTGATCCAGAGGAAGGCAAAAACCCCAAGAGGCAGGAGCCAATTAGCCCATTTGCGGGGAAAATTCCTTCACGACTCCCTAATGGCAATCAGACTAATCCCTGGATCAACCCCTAATAGTTCCTACCTGCCTGTATACCCAGATTAACAATTAACCTAAGATTTATATCCTGTAATATCCTTCTACTCTAGAAAGTTATCAAGTCCCCTTTTAAACTCCTCTATGGATTTTGCCATCACTACATCCTCAGGTGAGAGTTCCACAGTCTCACTGCTCTTACAGTAAAGAACCCTTTTCTGTGTTGGCGATGAAACCTGCTTTCTTTTAGACGTAGAGGATGCCCTCTTGTTACTGTCACAGCCCTGGGTATAAACAGATCATGGGAGAGATCCTTGTATTGTCCCCTCATGTATTTATACATAGTTATTTGATTGCCTCTTAGCCGTCTTTTTTCCAGGGTAAATAATCCCAATTTCGATAGCCTCTCTGGGTATTCCAGTCCCTTCATTCCATGCATTAGTTTAGTTGCCCTTCTTTGAACCCCCTCAAGCACTGTAACATCTTTCCTGAGCACCAGTGACCAAAACTGTATGCAGTATTCCATATGGGGCCTGACAAGTGCCTTATATGATGAGGGGTCTGCAGCATGAATGAAATAGTCCCTTGCCACAGCTGTCACAGCTGTGGCAGAGGACCACAATGCTATCCCATTGCTTTCAATGGGGCCTGCGCTGCTGCCCCATTGAAAGCAATGGGATGAAGGCAACCCCTGTAGGGCTTTTTGGGGAAGGACTTGAAATATAAGCCATTCCCTGAAAATAAGCCTGAGCTGCTGGAAAAAAATTTGCATCACCTAGCAGCGCTGTTGGGGCCCTGGCATGTCTTCTTCCCAGCTCTCCAGCACTGTTCTAAAGCATTTTCTTCTGGCCAGGGATTTAAAAATCCCCGCCTCCTGAAAGCGCTGACTCTGGTTGGCTGAGCACTGTGACCAATCAGAGGCAGTGCTCAGCTGTCATTCAATGAATGGCAATGATAAACATCCCCTGTAGTGACATTAGGCACTGATAGAGGTAATAAGGGTCTTTTAGGACCCTGCAGCTCTGCTTTTCTAGGGAATCCCGGTGGTCACGTGACTGCTGGCTCCCATTGTAGAAGAAACATTTTCGCTTTCACTTGTAACTACATAGTGCTCATTGAGCGCTGTGTACTAATAATAATAATCTTACTTTGTATAGTGCCAACATATTCTGCAGCACTTACAAAGGGGCTGGAGATGTACACGATATGGCAAGGTGGAGAGTGAGGGATGCTGTACACATAAACAATGGTCAGACGTTCAGATGTGTGACGGCAGGATTGGTATGACTGCAGAGGCAGTTGATTGCCGCTAGTAGGGATTGCAGTCAGTAGGATAGGTAGCATATTTTTAGGCGGAGTACAGAGGGGTTTGATTTAGGAGATGCGGTATGCCTCCCTGATAAGGTGCATTTTTAGAGCACGTCTGAAGTTCTGCGAGTCCTGGATTGCCCAGGTAGCCTTTGGTGGTACATTCCAGAGGACTGGTGCTGCTCTGAAGAAACCTTGGAGGTGGGAATGAAAGGTTCGAATTAAAGGAGCGCTCAGTCTGGTTTCGTTAGCAGAGCGGAGAGCCCGGGCTGGGTGTAGTAAAGAAAGGAGAAGGCAGAAAGGGTTAAAAACTCCTCCTGCCTTCTCCTTGAGGGTTCTCAGCTGTGACTAACAGCTGACAACCCCAGCTGCTTTTGATTGATTGAATGATGGGTGCTTTAAAAAACGCTATCGAACACATTAACCTGTGTTCAAAAACACTAATAAAAATTGCAGTTTTACTCATGATGTGTGAGAGTGGTCTAACTTCACACTGGCGAGCACAATATGGGGCTATGAATCCTGCCCCCATATTGCGCTCTCCACCATGTGAATTCCCCATGCATGTGAGTTGTTTTCATGTCAAATAGCTTCCCATCACTTCGGGGATGTAGCAATCAGTCAGTGATTTATTTTTCAATGGGAGAACTCACATCACATGCACCTAGCAGGTGGTGCGATGCTGCTGCCGGACCAATTGAAAACAATGGGAGGCGTGATGCGAGAGCATGCAGGAAGATAGAATATGCCGCAATTTGTTTCCTGCATAGCATCGCATTGTGGTGCCATGCAGGAAAACATTGCCCATGTGTATGACCCCATTCATATTTGCATATTTCGCAACACGCAAATCACGCCCAATTTCCTCGCCCATGTGAAGCCAGCTTTAACTGGCACCAATTTTAGTACCTAAAAGTATGAAAAATTTGAGTTTTCACCAGTCCAAGTAATACAGTTATTGGGACAGTTAAATAAACACTGGAATGACATATATAACTGAAAGTAGATCTTCACAATGAAGTTGCACATATGTATAACTCATAGCGATAAATTAAATGAACAATAAATTTATATTCTCATTTAAATTGCTTATATTTTCAATATGTAAAGTATCCTATCCCATTGCTTTCAATGGGGTTGGCGCTGCTGCCGCCCCATTGCAAGCAATGGGAAGAAAGCAACCCCCGCAGGGTTTTTCGGGGAAGGACTTGTAATACAAGCCCTTCCCTGAAAATAAGCCTCAGCTGCTGGAAAAAAAATTTAAAAAATTATACATTACCTAAACTATTGACCTGGTCTTAAAAATTAGTCAATTGACACCTATCACACTCGGCTATACACCTGCCATAATCAGATAACAGTATCTCTTCCGAGGTAAAGTGCAGGCTTGACAAATCTATTGCAGAATGCAGCCAGTTGGCAATTCTTCAGCTTTTATCAGTAGTGGAAGCTGCAAGTGTCCCCACATATTTCTTCTTCAGGGACATGCAGTATTACATATTGGCCTTTCTGAATAGGAATGGCTTGTAAAAGTGGATCAGGTGGGACTATGGCCAGACACAGGATGTTGCACAAGGAATGCATCTGGCATGCTGCAATTTGATCTTTAGTGCTTGCAGAAATTGACGAGGTGGCCGCAACTAATATTCAAGTCTCTTACAACAGGGCTGCTACAGCCAGCAATGCAGGCTCCAGTGGTATCTTCCCTACAGGGTGGGTGAGAAGCAGCCATATAACAAGATTCTGGTCACCTACGCTGGTACAAAGTTATGTGACGTTTCCAGTGCCCCTCACACAGCCAGACCTTACATTACCTGTGTCCCCAAGCTGCCCGGCCATTTTGCTGCACCCTGACTGTGCCTCCGCATGTCCTGCGATGCCACCTGCCTTATGCTATTTTCACAATGGCTCCATTCCAAGCCTCCAGATAGGTCTCCCTAGTATCTTGTCTGGGAAAATGCCAGGCAGTACAAACCCAACAGACGCCATTATAGTGTTTGGGTGGCATTCATGCCCAATCATGGGCCAGATTTGGCATTTCATTTATTTTCATTGCCGGCTCCTATGACATAGAACAATAGAAATCCCCAGCTCAAGTATGAACGAAGTCTTACAAACAATTTATAAACTAAACATATTTCCATATATTCATCCACAGAATGAACAGCGTTATTACACATTACAAAAGTATTAGCCAACTTCTCTTACAGGTATTACTGTACTAATTGCATTTATCTATATATTTCTGATGAAAATAAATGCGTGCATTTTTCAGTTCTTTCTGTCTAATTTTGCTTTGCATGGGTCAGATACAGCTTCACCGCAGAAATTTAAAGAAAGGCATCTGTTACTGTAAAGAGAAGTAACATATGCTCAACATCTGGTGACTGAATAGTGAGCCCTGCAGCACTAGGGGCTTCGGCTTGACATAAAACATAGCAACATCTGCAAGCATTTGCTAAGTTGCTCTAACAACTTCATGGGCTTCCCCTAGATACGTTGGTCACATGCTTATATTAATTAGCATACAATGAACTTTTGCTCTAGTGCAGTTTAGGCTGCTTTCACATCGGTTTTGTTTCCCTGCTCCATTCAGGGAGCAGGAAAGGGGAGTCTGCCGAAAGAACCGGCCCGCCTTATGACAGAATCGAACAGCACCACATAATAGGGTCTGTTCATTTTCCACTCAGTTACCCGGCATTTTACTGGAAGCAAAAGAGTTGCATGCAGCACTATTTTCTCCAGTATTTGTGCCGGAAACCCCGAATGGAGGTTATAGTGCGGATGTGAACCCGGCCTTAGGATTGCCATTGTAGTTGTTACTACTGTAGTATGTTATTTTCTTCTAGAGTTTTGTTTTCAATCATTACATGAGTCATTGAGCCTAGTAATTATAAAATGACTCTTCAGATTTTACTTTACTTTTCATTATTTTGTGGGAGTGGCATGTTATTGTTACTGATGCTCAGATCTCATGCATATATGCAATGTCAGGTGTTTTACATATGAAGCATGTGCAAACTTGGGCACCAGTTTCATACGCCCATCCTGTCTTAATCACATATGTGTACAGTACTCCACTTTTACTAGCCAAATAAATTGTGTATCGCTATATATAGTTGCTTTGCCTTACACTGAAACTCAAAGTTAGGTGAACTCCCTTTTTTTGTAAGCTAGTTTTAAACTCATTCATTACAAGCCAAAGCTTGTGGCCTTGTCCTCCTGCCAAATAATAGTCTGTGGGAACCTGCTTGAAGAATTATGTAATAGCACTGTGTAATGTCCATCTTCTGCATATAATACAGTTTATAGTCTTTGGCCGTTTGAAATCAAAATAATTGAATGTAGATTATATTACTATTGAGTAGTTATGAATATATTAATTTACTATTAAACATATATCTACCTATTAAGTTTACATGCAAGCTAAACCTACCTAAATTATTTGCATTGCCTCATGAGTGCTTATGTACAAGATAGTCACTTCAGTTTATGCTATTATGGTGAAATGATCTTTACTGATTGGCAATATGCCTTCAGCAAAAATACATGTAGCAATTTACAGGTTTATATATTGAGTGCTGATAACGATCATTTATTTTGCAGCATTTATAGTGGCATGCAAAATTAAGAAGAAAAATAAATGAAATCTACTTTCAGACCAATCCATGGAGGACTGCATCCTGAGTACTATTCATAGGCTGAATGCACACGGCTAGGTTGGATTCCGACTACGAGATATCGCAGAGGAGGTAGACCCTGTGCCCCGGCAATGATCCTCGCGTACCTGTCTTGTCTTCTTCTCTCTGCTCTGTGGATGTGCTGGCTGGTGCGCTGTTGCACATGTGCAGTGCAGCGAGTTGAGCTGGCGATGACGCGGATCCGCCGCGGGATGGGCAGCTTCCATTGACTGTAATGGAAGTCACCCGTGCGAGCCTCGCACTAGAATAGGACATGCTACGATTTTCCTCTGCAAGCGGAAAACCGCAGTTGATTTCCGCTCATGGGCATGAAAAAGCGTTTTGCTTAACATGTCCTCTGGGCAGTATTTGCTATGATATCCAGGGGCGAACACTCGCTCCGGATCCCGCAGTGCAAATATGCCTGTATGCATTGGGCCATAGAAGAACATGCCTATATCCTCAATTTAGGATATTTAGGAATCAACTTAGGAAGCTCTCTCTTATGTGTGTTATTTATTACACTGAGGTCAAATTGTCAGGTCTGAATTGAACTCGATCAATGACAAATTTATTGTGAAGAGTGCAATGAGTAGTGCTAGATCTTAGAAAATATTCTGTGGACTTAAGTCCCATTTTATGAGGTAAAGAGCTATGTAAAGACTCAATGTCAATACTGGCCAATAAGTAGGATTTCATCACGTAATCCCCTCTACACATTGTAAAAAATTCTCACTGACTCGGACATATGATGGTGGTATTGAAACTACGAAGTCCCTAAAAACCAATTCCAACCACATTCCAGGCATTAGCAACGCACTGGTGAGGCACAGACATGGACCCTATGTGATGTCATTTCTTTCTTGATATCCTATTTGTCTTATAAGAGTTGATGATGCTTATTCTCCGAATTAGAGCATCATCTCATAGAGTTGTTTTAATTTATTCTTCCACTGTGTCCTTTTCAAAAAGTTCCGTCTGTACCTGACTCTCTATGCAGTTTTTCAATTCTTGAAACACTTGATTTCCCCACACCAATTACCTTTGAGATTACCCAGATCAACTTTTCAGTATTTTCTTTCAGAGTAATAATTTGGAATACTTTTGCTAAATGACATTTATCTCTACACCAGAAAGCAGTGCCAGATTACACCCCAAGGTAGCCCCTAGACAGTTGATAGTTTGGAGCCCCATCACAAATGATCTCTCAGTACAAACAAGTAGAAATGTTATTAAACAAATTAACTTAATGTTATTAAACAAAAAGCATTAAATATTATTGAAGAAGATTGCACACATATTAAGTTCTACGAATGTTCTACTAGAATCTGGAGTTGGAGGGAACTCGTGACACACTCGTAACTCACAGAAAGCTTTGTTTCTCGAGGTTTCTCATGCGTGCGTTCTAGTGGGATAACATTGAACTAAGTAGTGTAATGTGTATGCCAGCTGTTAGATTAAGATGACCATCACTACTTTGTATTACACGTATGTAGGTTAACTAATGGATATGGTTTTGTACTTTAAGTTGTTAAGGCTGCATTCCCACGAACGTATATCGGTTTTGTTTTCACGCCGAGCCGAAATACGTCGTCCTCATCTGCAGGGGGGGGGGGAGGATGGAAGAGCCAGGAGCAGGAACTGAGCTCCCGCCCCCTCTCTGCCTCCTCTCTGCCCCTCTGCATTATTTGCAATGGGGAGAGGCGGGCCGGGGGTGGGGCTAATTCTCGGGAACTTAGCCCCGGCCCCGCCCCACCTCCTTTTATTGCAAATAGTGCAGAGGGGCGGAGAGGAGGCAGAGAGGGGGCGGGAGCTCAGTTCCTGCTCATGGCTCTTCCATCCTCCCCCCCCCCCCCCTGCACATGAGGACGACGTATATCGGCTCGGCGGGAAAACTGAGCCAATATACGTTCGTGGGAATGCAGCCTAATACTGTGTTTTCTAAATAAAGTCTTTAACCCCGTAATGAAAGGGCCCTTTTTTCATTTTTGTTTTTTTCTCTCCCCCTTTAAAAAATTGTAACTCCTTTATTTATCTATCCATGTAGCTGTATGAGGGCTTGCTTTTTGCGGGCCGAGTTGTATTTTTCAATGGTGCTATTTAATGTACCATATAATGGACTGAAAAAATTCTAAGTGATATAAAATGAAAAAAAACCCCGACATTCCACCATTTTTTAGTGTGTCTTGTTTCTACGGCGCACAACCTGCAACAAAAATGACATGATAACGTTATTCTATGGGTCAGTACGATTTCTACAATACCAAACTTGTATAGTTTTTTTTGCAAATCTTATCCACTTTGCTGCTTAGTCTCGGACTTAAGAATGCATGCAGAATTTCCTCGTGGAAAGTCTGCATGTAAATTCTGCAGCAATTCCACCCCATGTGAACCCAGCCTTAGGGCTTATTCCCACGAGTGTATATCGTCGCGTTTTCACGGCCAGCTGATAACCACTACCATCTGTTGTATTGGATTCCAATGCATCAGATCACACAGGCGTATTACCGCGGCGTAAAACGCCTCAGTTTAGAGCTTTTACGCCACGCAGGAAGGATAGTCCTGGAACTATCTTCCTTGCCTGACTACGGCCATTGCCATAGACTCCTATGGGAGCCAATGACAGTGGCCAGAGAAGGGAGGTGGGAGGGAGTTTAGCACCATGACTGCTAAACTCCCTCCCCCTTCTCTTCTTCTTGACGCTATCTGCAATGGGAAGGGGTGGAGATAAGCTCCGCCCCATCCCTCCCATTGCTGGCTGTGGACAAGGGGCAGAGCTTAGCCAGAGGGGAGAAGAGAGGAGGTGAGCCGGAGAGGGGGAGGGAGATAGCTTAGCCCGACGGCATATACACCGAGCCCGTACATCACATGGTAGCGTATATTGTCCGTCTGTGAAAACGCCAGCCAATATTTGCTCGTGTGAATAAGGCCTTAGGGTTACATTACAGCAACACACTTCACACAGACAACTTGTGTAGTGGCAGTGGAAGATGCTAAGTGACGTTTTTGGTCACATGATAAAATGCATGGTAGCATAAGCATTACAAGGGCTTATAATAAATGAATAATTACTATTCATGATACATTAGCGGTTCCACAGGACATAATCCTTTCTTTATTTAGTTGAGTTCCTATGTATGAATATTCAGCATTAATATATAATGAAACCACTACCTTGCGTTGTCACTGACTCTTACCGAGACCCTATGCCATGTGACGTTTCAGGGAGACACACCATGTGCACTACACACAGCTGCCATGCACCATGTATGGGCACTTTTATCATTCTACTTCACAATTTTTCAGGGACGTCGTGGTAAACGTTACCACCACTGCATCTACTTTCCTATTACCCAAGAAAAATGCATTTCTAGCTATGAAAATGCACAATACTAATAATGTTTCATCTTGTGGGAAGTATCTAATCTGATTGAAAAAAACATCTGAGCAGTCATCATACTAGGGTATGCTCAAATGTAGAGGATTTGCAGGGGATTTCTGCAGTCGAAAATTAACAAATCTGCAGCGGGAATTCGCCACCAATCGGTGCAAATTTTGATGTGGATTTTTCTATGGATTTCACCCCCTCATTTGAAGAGGTGGGTTCTGCTCTGAAAATACGCAGCATAAGTTGACTTGTGGATCTGAAATCTCCAGTAAGGTCGGATTCACAAGGGCGTATTTGCGGGTGTATTTTTTCATAAAATTTTTGTGCATGCAATACACAGATAATAGAATCACTTGATTTCAATAGGTTCATTCACAGGCGCGTATTATGTGTGCGCAATTGTGTATAGAAAAAAAACGCTGCATACTCTATTTTCCTGCCGATTTGTCACATCTGACACTAATTAACCCCTTAAGGACATGGCCTATTGTGGACATGAGGACGCAATGATTTTTGGGGGATTTTCATATCCCCTTTTAAAAACCATAACTTTTTTATTTTTCTGTCGACGCGGCTGTATAAGGGCTTGTTTGTTGCGTGGCGAACTGTAGTTTTTATTGGTACCATTTTTGTGTGCATATAATGTATCGTAAAATTCTGCCATTGTTTTTTAATTATCTTTTTACAGCGTTAAGGCTTATTCACGTGAGCGTATATCGGCCGCCGTTTTCACGGCCAGCCGATACACGCTACCATCTGATGCATTGGATTCCAATTCATCAGATCATACAGGCATATTCCTGCAGCGTAAAAGCGCCCGGACAGCAAATATAGCGCCGGTACTTTTACGCCAGACAGGAAAGATAGTCCTGGAACTATCTTCCTGGCCGGAATACATCGGCCGCTGCATGGACTCCTATGGAAGCCAATGACAGCAGCTGGAGAAGGGAGGTGGGAGGGAGGTTTGCAGCGTGACTACTAAACTCCCTCTCACTTCTCCACCCCCCCCCCCCCCCTCTGGCTGTTTGCAATGAGAGGGGGCAGGGTGGGGCCGTCTGAACAGGCGCACAAACCTTGGATTTGTGCGCCCGTTCATGTGTTTTTACGGCGCTGGCTGGCGCACGAAAAAATGCCTGCAGCCATGTAAATCCAGCCTTAGGGCTTATGCCCACGTTCGTATATCGCTTTCAACGCCCTGCTGATATATGCTCTCTCTCTGCAGGGGGAGGAGGCGGGCCATGACGGGAGCAGTGCACTGAGCTCCTGCTCCCTCTCCTCGCCTCTCGCCACTATTTGCAATGGGAGGGGACGGGAGGGGCGGAACTTAGCTCTGTGAGGGCTCTTTTTTTGCGGGACGAGCTGTAGTTCTTATTTGTCCCATTTTGGGGTACATACGGCTTTTTCATCACTTTTATTGCATTTTATTGTGAGGTAAAATGAACAAAAAAAGCATTTCGCCTATGTTTTTTAACTGTTTTTGCTGTGCATGATAAATAGTGTGTTCAATTTATAATACAGGTCATTACGGACACGGTAATACCAAATATGTGGTTTTTTTCTTAAATGTTTATTTTTTTATACAAATGGGGTAAATGTAAAAAAAAATAAAAAAACATTTGGGAGGGGTGGGGCAGGGGCGGAGCTAAGTTCTGCCCTGCCCCACCCCCTCCTATTGCAAATAGTGGAAAAGGGCAGAGAGAGAGCTCAGTGCACTGCTCCCGGCCCAGCCCACTTTCTCCCCTTGCAGAAAGCGACACCGTATATTGGCCGGGTGTGAAAACCCGGACGATATACGGACGTGTGAACAAGCCCTTTAGAGCAGATCTGAACTCAGAATTTGCCCTATCAATGGGCAAAATCCATGTGTAGAATTTCAATGCGGAAACAACATGGAAACTAAAAAGAAATGACATGTCAGAATTCTGCACACACACACAAATTTTGCCAGGCTAAAATGCGCTCCGTATGCACTATCTTGGCCGGCTGTGCACTTTTATGCCGCAGGAATACACCCATCTGAACTGATGCATTGCAAACCAATGCATCAGATGGTCAGCATATATAGGCTAGGCGTGAAAGTGCGGCCGATATACGCTTGTGTGAATAAAGCCTTAAAGGGGTTGTCTCACGAAAGCAAGTGGGGTTCAGCACTTCTGTATGGCCATATTAATGCACTTTGTAATATACATCGTGCATTAAATATGAGCCATACAGAAGTTATTCACTTACCCACTCTATTGCTGGTGTCCCTGTCTCCATGGCTCTGTCTAATTTCAACGTCTAATCGCCCGATTAGACGCGCTTACGCAGAAGGGTCTTCTCCCTTCTGGTCGGTCCGGGCACGAGCGCCATTCTGGCTCAGCCCCCTTCTACGCATCATTGCGTAGCTCCGCCCCGTCACGTGTGCCGATTCCAGCCAATCAGGAGGCTGGAATCGGCAATGGACCGCACAGAGCCCACGGTGCACCATGGGAGAAGACCCGCGATGCATCGTGGGTGAAGATCCCGGCGGCCATCTTTGGAAGAAGTTTTATAAGTTGATGAAACGCTAGAACAGTGAGTAGATACCATCTTTAAAAGCCATTTACACTTGTGCATAGTAATGTTTGCTTTAGAAGGGGGACTGTGCAAAAAAAAAAATTTCACTTTTGCCTCGGGACAACCCTTGTGGAATTGTTTTTGCAAATTTCTAATGTGCAGAAAAAAATGCAAGAAATTTCACAAGATGTTCTGCAGAAAGCATTCCGCAGATAAAAGCCCCAAAAAATCTGCACCAATTGACAAACTCTGTGCTCTGTGTTCAGCGGACAACTCTGTCCTGTGTGAAGGGTCCCTTAGGAAACCAGATTTTATTTTACCTATGGGGTTTCAGTATTCACAACCTGATATAGTAATCCTACATTTCATATAATCATACCGGCATGTTGTATTTTCAGAGATTGGTTGTGGAATGCAGCTCTTTAAATTTCTAAAATGATGAGGAAATCTGGCTGGTGGTATGCTAAGCAATGCTTCATCGCCATTCAAATGTAACAGCAGATTAGTTCAATCAGCAAACAGCAGCTGTGACTAGACACATCCCTTACATTCCGAAGACACCGTTTGCATTCCTGCTACAAGTGTGTTCAACCTCGATGAGCCAATCTATAGAAAATAGAACAGACTTACAATAGCTTAATAAAATAGCACAATGACTGCAGGAGGTATGCCATTTAACAGTACTTACTAGATTTATTTTTCAGATTGCATACACAAATTAAATAACTAAATAACGACTGAAAAATATGCCATAATATTTTCTGCAGGCTAGAAGAACACGGAGTAATAAGGCTGGATTCACACGGGCGTATATCAGCCAGGTTTTCACGCCCAGACGATATATACGCTGCCCCTCTGATGAATTGGTTTACAATGCATCAGTTCACATGGGCGTATATCCGTGGTGTAAAAGTGCCTGGCTGGCCAAGATAGTGCATTTAGGTTGGGTGCTTTTACGCTGGCGGCAGCTGCATAGACTTCTATGGCAGCCTATGACAGCTGCTGCAAAAGGGAAGTGGGAAGAAGTTTAGCAGCGTGACTGCTAAACTCCCATCCTCTTCCCTTTTCCTCTCCACCCCTTGACGGCTGTGTGCAATGGGAGCGGATGGGACGTGGGTGAAGCTAAGCTGTCTTCCCCCACCCAATGCTATTGCGGCCTCGGCGTATATGATAGAACACACTGCGATTTGTATCCCACACAGCATCGTATTGTGGTGCCATGCAGGAAAACATCGCTCACGTATATGACTCCATTCAAAAGAATGGGGTGCATATTTGTGCGAGAATTGTGTGTCTCACAATCCACAAATCTTACCCGATTTTATCGCCCTGTGGGAAGATGGCCTAGAGCTCATTTTATTAGAATGGGTGCAGTGCTGTATTTCCTTCTGTTTTCACATAGGCTTATTTCTGCATCTTTGTGCAGACACCGAACCAGCTGGTTGTGATCACATTGTAAAGCAGGTGTTAGTGTGTTCAACCCTCCATAAATGGTGCATTTTTTTTTTCACCCCACTTAACAATTTTTTTTAAAGGTTAGCACATTATATTCAACATTAAATGGTGTATTAAAGAATACAACTCATCATGTCAAAAAATAAGCCCTCATATGGCTCTGTTGACAGAAAAATGAAAAAAGTTATGGCTCTCAGGCTGGATTCAGACGAACGTATATCGGCTCGGTTTTCACGCCGAGCCGATATACGGTGTCCTCATCTGCAGGGGGGGGGAGGATGGAAGAGCCAGGAGCAGGAACTGAGCTCCCGCCCCCTCTCTGCCTCCTCTCCACCCCCTCTCCGCCCCTCTGCACTATTTGCAATGAAAGGAGGCGGGACGGGGGGGGGGGGGCTAAGTTCTGTGAAGTAGCCCGCCTCTCCCCATTGCAAATAGTGCAGAGGGGGGCGGAGAGGAGGCAGAGAGGGGGCAGGAGCTCAGAGCACTGCTCCTGGCTCTTCCAGGCTCCCCCCCCCCCCCCCCTGCAGAACGTATATCGGCTCGGCGTGAAAACCCAGCCGATATACGGTTGTCTGAATCAAGCCTTAAAATGTAGAGACAAAATAATAAAAATAATAAAAATGTCTTGTTTTGAAAGGGTAAAACATTGGTATTAACACTGATGGCAGCTTTCATTCACCAGAGTAGACATGTTATTGGTGCGTGTATTTTATAGGAGGGAGAAGAAGCAAGAATTAAGTTTATTTCAGATGTGCATCTTTAATAACTCCTACATAAAGTTGCTCTAACGTGGTCACGGGTACATTGGATCTGTGCATAGCAGGAAACTGCTGTTCATTCCCAAGTACTACTGCTTGTGAGGACAAATTGACTACATTCAGTTCTGCTACAATCTGAAATGTAAAGACTTGTTATTCCCCTCCTGGGATGTAGGTGTGAGGCCTACTATTGAGTGGAAGAGCACAGGGACTAAGGCCTCTTTCACACGGGCCGACAGTAATATCGCCGTGAGAAAATCGCAGCGATAACGCAGCTGTGTTCTGTGCGACATTGCTGCGTTTTTTTGTGGCGATATTGCAACTTTGTAGCGCTCTTTTGCCGGGTTTTTCGAGGTAAAAAAACACCAAAACAACCCAATACATCACCAAACAGGCGCTGTCCACTCCGCCGCACTTTTGCTCCGCATGTTCGGCACTTGTTTGAAGTCTTCAGCCAGCGCTTCCTTGTCAGGGGTTTCAAAAACCTTGCCTCCAGGAAGCGCTGGCTCTGATTGGTTCTCAAACATGGTGACACAGCCAATCACTGCAGTGCTTGATGAACCAATCACAGCCATTCAATGCAATGGCAGACCTATTGGCTTTAATAAGGCCCCTGCTGCCATGAGGCTGCATATGGGTTTATGGCTTAGATGCCATGGTACAATGGACTGTGGCATCTGAAGGGTTTAATAGTTGAGATAGGCATCACCTCTGATTCCTAGCATCACAAACAGGATTTCAATTACCACTTACAACCGACACCCATTAGTGATGGCATGTGCACAGCTCCTATGTTAGCACTATCACCATGGTGTACATTTACAGCACTTTGCACTAGCTGCATTACCACAGCACTGTAAATGTATGTCAAAGGTTACCAAGATGTTAACAAGTCAACTAATGGCACTTGCTCAAGGGCCTGTAAAGTGGGACACTCTTAGCACCCACTTTTTAAAAATGGTTCTATGCAATAAATAGGGCTCAATAGTGCAAGCATTCGAAGGGTTCATGTTTTGTAATATATATATATATATATATATATATATATATATATATATATATATATATATATATATCCTGTCCACCGAAAGTGGACATGTCTGTAACTATGACTCTTAGGCTGCATTCAGACGAACGTATATCGGCTCGGTTTTCACGCCGAGCCGATATACGTTGTCCTCGTGTGCGGGGGGGGGGGGAGGATGGTAGAGCAAGGAGAAGGAACTGAGCTCCCGCCCCCTTTCCGCCCCTCTGCACTATTTGCAATGGGGAGAGGCGGGCCGGGGGCGGGGCTAATTAGCGCCACTTAGCCCCGCCCCTGGCCAGCCTCTCCCCATTGCAAATAGTGCAGAGGGGCGGAGAGGAGGCAGAGAGGGGGCGGGAGCTCAGTTCCTGCTCCTGGCTCTTCCACACCCCCCCCCCCCTGCACACCAGGACAACGTATATCGGCTCGGCGTGAAAACTGAGCCGATATACGTTCGTCTGAATGCAGCCTTAGGGTTCATTCAGACTAGCACTTTCTGATCCGATGTTTGGTCCTAGGATCCGAACGACAACAAAATTGGATCCGCTAGATACAGCACATGAATGGCACTGAACAGGACTCATTGACTATAATGAGTTCCCATTGGCACCAATATGCACCCTGCCATTTTCACAGGCAGAATAGCACTGCCACTGCATGCAGTGCTATTTCGACTGTTTTTCACAGACATCATCAATAGAGGCTTCCAGCACAACCTCCAATGCTGATGTGAACACAGCCTTTCTAACATACGTAATTTTACTGTCATAGTGGCAGACAAAATGTTGATATGGGTATAATTTTGGAGTACAGAATCCAGGAGGATAATGTTAAGATGACAGAGAAGAGGGATTCCGCATTTCTCAATAAAAATGAAATGTTCATTATTGATCAAATTAAAACATTTAGTAGGTTAGACAAGCTAGATGCCATAATCATAAACAGGTAAAATGATTAATAACGGCATGAACAAAGTCACTTCTGTGACGCTCAGTCTGTTGTCAGAGACGTTATAAAGACACCGTTTCATTCATGTGACACACTACGCAATTTTGTAACCTGCAACCGCTACTTTGCTATGATTAATATGATTCTGTAGCACAGATAAGTATAAGCTTGTGAGAAGCCCTCTATACTCTGTTAGGTATGAAGTAACAAATTTGTGTCAAAAACATGCTTTTAGATATTACTGTTCCTTCTATGTACTATTTCAGAACTGTTGTTTTTAACCAGTTAATTTCCAGATAACTTTTGTTCACATTATCACATTTTGCAGCGCTGTACCTCCTGCAGTTCTGTTTTAGAAGCATAAGTTAAGGGTATGGTGTCACAATGTGGTAACTGCAAGTGGCCAAAACCCTGCTCACATGTGGCAGCAATGGTGGCACAATCTTGCTGGAATTATTGGCAAGAGTATGTGGTCGTCAGTCACTGCAGGTTAAGAGGGTTTTGGTCACATGCAGTTACTACCTCATGGGACCGTATGCTGAATCTATGTATGAAGCACATTTACTTGCATATGTCAATTAAAGAGAGCCTCCCATTTCAGGACAAAATTCTCTTCCAGGAGAGGTGAGGTAGAGGGGTATATTACTTGCAGTGGTTCTCTGCCACACTTCTGATCCCCTGGACTCAGTTTTCATCCATCCAAGATGGCTGCGGCAAATTTATAACTACCTAACGCACACTGTGCACGGTATTCTCATTGGCCAGTGCTGATCACATGAACAGCTCTAGCCAATTAACGAGCATGCAACCTGCATTGTTAGTCTCACATTATCAATGCATTGGGATTAGGTGGTCTGAAGATTGTGTTGGCCACCTGGACCAGCTGAATATGGGACTTGGAAGTGGCGGATCAGAGGGAGAGTGGACTTCAGATATTATATTACCCTCTGGTCCAGGGACAGAATGTCCTGAAATTACAGAGTCACTTTAAAGATAATGGGGCATATTTACTATTGAAATAAACAAATTTCTGATGTAAATTGTGCCAGAAAACTGCCTTTCACCTCATTTATCATGGCCTTTTAGACACTTTTGGACACTTTACCACTCATCCAATAAAGGGTTGTGGTTCATTAAAACTGGGAGTGGTTTATATGTGACATATTGTGGTGCAATTTTTGTCATAAACTAAGTAACTAATAAGTGGTATAAAGTTAAACTGGCTTTACACAGGACAACTATCATCCAAACAGCTGCTTGATAGAGTGAATATAAGTGACAGTTGTTTTGTGTATACACGGTTACTAACTGGGTGATGAGCGCACATTCGTTCACTACTTAGTAGTTGCTTTGTCTTTAGCTCACTTAAAATAGTCAATGGTTGATTAATTATTGCCTGGAGTAAACAGGTAATCGTTGTCTTTCAGGGACTAGCCAATAACTTTGCAGGGTGGTATGCGCTTGTTTGACATGCGCCTCTCACTGAACACTGATTGGTACCTGGTATTTTTTGGATATTTTGCCTTCCCATTGGCATTCCCAATGCTCATTGGTTCCGAAAAAAGCAAATAGATGTGAGTGATCCTTACTGAACAGGCCCTGCTGGTCTTCGAAAGAACAATCTCTGCTACAAGACCACAGCAGTAAATGTTCACTTGCACATATTTATGTCCATTGAGTGGACACAGCAATGAATGAGCATGCTTTGTAGAGGGGTCAAAATTTCAAATACACTTCCACCAAAGAACCTCACACCTCTTAATTAGTCAACAAATGATATTTTGCCTGTGTAAATGCTCCTAACAATCCTTCAGCAATCATGAAACAGCAATTGTTCTATGTACAAGCACACAAACAAATCGTTCATACGCTTTAGCGACTAATTTTGAGCAACAGTTCTACCAAAGACTATCGCTCCGAATGAATAATACTTAATTTGTCACAGCACACACATCACCTTGTATCAAAAGGAAGGATTATCCTAGGTATAACAATGCACGCCCACCACGATCCTGGATCCTGGATCAGATGTATAATAGAGCGATAATCGCTAACTGAATAGTAACATAGATGAATCATTGCTTGCTTACACGGGCCGATCATTGTCAGGTTTTTATGCCTGCATAAAATGAGCAAAAGTGAACAAATTATGATTAGTCGTTTAATTGCTGGCTGTGCTTACACTGAACAATTGTCAGTCAGTTTTGCACGATCCAGAGATTACCTGAACAATAATTGTTTCATGTAAAAGGGTCCTTAGACTAGACAGTAGAGATGAGCGAGCATACTCGCTAAGGACAATTACTCGAGCAAGCATTGTCCTTAGCGAGTACCTGCCCGCTCGGAAGAAAAGATTCGGGTGCCAGCGCGGGTAAGTGGTGATTTGCGGGAGTGAGCGCAGGGGGGGGGGGGGAGCGGGAGGGAGTGAGGGAGAGAGAGATCTCCCCTCCGTTCCACCCTGCTCTCCCCCGCCGCTCCCCGCCCGCACCGAATCTTTTCTTCCGAGCGGGCAGGTACTCGCTAAGGACAATGCTCGCTCGAGTAATTGTCCTTAGCGAGTATGCTCGCTCATCTCTACTAGACGGTCTAAAGATACATCAGATTTATTATTCAGCAGAGCTGCTGTGATAAATCTGGTGCCTTTTAAGACTCTTTGCACTATCTTAACTACTAGACAATATTAGTAAATATGCCTCATAGTGGTCAGACAAGCATCAAAAGCTTCTCTACATTCATAATCACATGATGATTGTTGCATTCCAAGACTATCAGATACTAAAACATTACGCAAATGCAGTACATGCTTTCTAATTGTGAAGCAAGGTCAACGAGTGATCTTTAGCTACACATGACGCCTGCATATCGTATGAGGTGCAAGTAGATGACTTGTCACAGTCACACCGAGTGATCTTTAGTCACTGTAACGGAAGCATGTGACATTTTATGGTGCAAAAAATGTCAATGACAGTGTAAAATAAATCACTGAACCAATTTCATATTAAAATAATTCTTTACACATACACCTATATTCTACAAATATACATTATACATGGTTACTTCCTGACAGCTAAATGATCTGTGTATGGGTATGGCACTTATCAAGAGCTCGTATATGCCTGCTGTCAGACTGGAGTAAAAACGTACATCACTAATTAAAGGGAGCCTGTCAGCAGTTATGCCAATGCAGTATAAATAATGTATTAGCTTTATTCCATAGGTCATTACAATTATGACACACATTAGGGCACTTTTACAAGGGACGATTATCATTAGGAGGAGTTCAAAACCCAGCGCTCCTGTGAAAGTTTGAATGATAGTCGTTCCATGTAAATTCATGCATAAACGTTCAGTTTAGAGTCATTCAGTTTCAGCATGCGGAAACCTGCACGATAAGCAATACAGTGTAAACAGTAGTCGTTCAGTACTGAATGACTGCCTGCTTACAGTGAATGGAGGCGGGCAGGGGGAGAGTGGAGGGGAGAACACTCCTTGGCTGCCCTGCCTCCATGCTGGCAGCACAGGAGCGAGTTTCACAGGGATACACTATCAGGCATCGTCAGCCCGACAGTTCAACCCATCTAAACGGGCCCTTACATAGTTTTGGTAATGGGTCACTTATTTTGCACAATAACAATTTCAAGACCCACAACAGTTTTCATTTCCCATCAATGTAGCTTTATGAGAGCTCATTTTTGTGTAATGATTTGTGGTCTTCACTGGTAACTTTTCAGTGACCTTTTATTCCTCTGTTTGCAATTCTGGCATTGTTTTTTAGATTTTTTTTTGTTCTACAGCCATTATGCGGAATTGATAAGTTAATAGTAATAGTTATCATGGATGCAGTAACACCAATTATGTGCAGTCTTTTATTATTTGCATCTGTTTCTATAATAAAACATTGTTTCCACTTGCGTATTTTTAAGTTCCACTAGGGTGGTATTTCCCATTGTCAAGTACCCCAACAGCTTTGGGTGTTCAGGAATTTCTTCAGTTATCTTTATGCAGGACGACTGCCAAGTGCATAAGCGCCCAAACAGCCATTGCATGGGCTACCGCCAGACTATCGCTCCTTTCCTTCACAAGGAAGCGATATTCATTCAAATCAATGGAAGTGGAACGAGCGGGATTGTTACGGGCCACCTGCCTGTATTCAAAGAAAAAAAGCAGTAGCTCAACATTGAGCGGTTTTTAGCACTACTAAAAACCAAGCGACTCCGACAAGTGAATAATTTCTCTCTCAGTACCCTGCCGGCGGTCATGTGTACACGTGTTATAAGCAATGATTCAGCAGATAATTGTCCTGTGTAAAGGTACCTTTAGCATTGTTGTTAGTGTCTCAAAAATTGCCACAGGGGTTTTCTCTATAGGACACTGATGGCGAAACTTTTAGAGACCGAGTGCCCAAACTGCAACCCAAAACCCACTTATTTATCGCAAAGTGCCAACAATGTATGATTTTACCCCTGTTGTTCTAAAAAGGACTGCTTTTTGGATGCGAAAATACTGCAGAATGGCCTCCGCAGAAATTTCTGTGGAAAGTTCTGCAGCATTTCCGCATCCAAAAATCTGCACGCTGTCTATTTTGAAACAGCCCTGCCCACTTCCGCCACATGTAAACATACCCCAGCAGTAATAGTGACCCCCCAGTGGTAATAGTGACCCTCCCAGTGATAATAGTGACCCCCCCCAGCGATAATGGTGACCCTCCACAGCAGCCACTGGTATAATAGTGACCCCCTCACAGTGGCCCTACAGTATATTAGTGACACCCCACAGCGGCCCCCAGTATAATAGTCACACCCCCACAGCGGCCCCCAGTATAATAGTAACACCCCCACAGCAGCCTTCAGTATAATAGTGACACCCCCACAGCGGCCCCGAGTATAATAGTGACACCCCACAGCAGCCCCCAGTATAATAGTGACACCCCACAGCTGCCCCCAGTATAATAGTGACACCTCACAGCGGCCCCCAGTGTAATAGTGACAGCCCAAAGCAGCCCTCATCCCCCGCCCTGAGACAACATACTTACTCCCTCCTCCTCGTGGAAGCTCTGCTGCTCCTCTGCTCGGCGCTGATCCCAGGTGCACACTGTAACGTCAGTATGCTGCTGGACGCCTCCTCCCCCTGCTCTCACAGAATCTAAGAGGAGACGTCAGGGGAGGGGGATCCCGGCTGCACACTAACGTTACAGTGTGCTCCGGGATCAGCGCCCTTAGCAGCGCAGTGAGTGAATCCCGTCAGGAGAGCCACGGCCCCTGCCGGTACTCACTAAAGTGGTGAGCGGTTGATGGCAGCGCGTGCCAGTAGGGAGGGCTCTGTGTGCCACCTCTGGCACATATGCCATAGGTTCGCAATGGAAATTCTGAATTTTTTTATTCAGCAGGCAGTATTCAGCAAATAAAACAACTCATATGCAGGGTGCAGTCAGCAAAGGCATAGTTGGTAGATGATTAGCGGATTAGAATAACAGCCATGATAATAAATTGGACATTTCAATCTGTATGACCTTTATTAACGAAAGAAGGCAGAGGGCTTTGCTGTCAGAAGGAGCTACCCAGCTTAATGGGCCATTTACATGGGACGATTATCCTTTAAAAAATCATTCAAACAAGCGATAATCATACAGTGTAAATGCAAAAAAATCTCTCACTATTCACTCACAAGTTCTTATCGCTGACTTTCATCGCTGGATCGCAGGCTCCTTGTGTAGTGTAAACGCTCCCCGCTCAGCGCTTCATATAGAAGGTGAAACGGTGAATGAGAAGCCCGCGATCCAGCAGTGAAGTCTGTCAGTGTAAGCGCTCTGCACAAGGGCTGATGACCTTAGCGGTGTCACCGTTCGTGCAGTCGTTTACCCAGATGTCGTTCTGTGTTAAAGGGCCGTAATAAATAAATATAAATACTGTTCGCATAATTAGCCTAATCAGCCACCTGCAAAGCAGAGAAACCCCTTACTCTGTTGACCATTTTCCTGGAATCTGGCCCCCTAGTAGAATATACCTGCAACTCCAGTGGCCACTCTGCAACAATAGGTATGATATTACATGCATGCTTGAACCACATTGACATGACTAGTTACAATATCCTATCATTGCTATTCCTAAAGCAAGAAGTTTTTTTATATACTGTTTTCGATTTTTCTATTTGTGTAATAATAATAAAAGTCTTAGTTCTTATATGTAGCACCTATACTACCGGATTCCACAGCAAATGCCGCCCATAGCATGCTATTGTAAAGTGTGATTTCCTGCCCACGAGCAGAAATCGATTGTGATTTTTCACTCGCGTGGGAGAAATCGCAGCATGCTGCGATTCTCTGCGGCTTCCATGTGGATGGCTTCCATTAGCGGTGCGGCGTCATCTGTACTGTGCCAGCACGGACAGCATATCCATATTACAGATGGGAGCACTGCGGACAGGGGTCACTGGCCGGGCACCAGGTCAGATTCCACTACAAGATCCCGCGTGCGGAATCCGACCCGGCTGTGTGCAGGCGGCCTTACTCTGGAGGAAGTGGACATGTGCTTCAAAATTTTGTGCGGCCTGTGTTGTATATAAAGTATACAACTATGAGGCAGATTTATTAATATTGCCCTAAATTTAGGCAGCAAATACACCACATTTATCACAGTGGCACACTCGTGTGATAAATGTAGTCAGTCTTGCTTGGCACTTTTCCTTTTGCCACCTCTTGGCTTACTTTACACAAATATAAAGTGCCAAAATAATGGCACCCACTATTAATAAATCAGCTGTATTTTACAATTCCATCTAACGGTGCCCTCTTTTCTGAACACTTTTCAAAACTGTCTAAGGCAGGGTTCACACAGGGCGGATTCCCGTCGGGAAATCTCGCGGTTTAAGCCGCGGCGGCTTTGAAGCGGCCCGGCCGCATGCTTTTCTGTTGCGGCCGGCGCTCCCATAGAGGAGAGCGCGGCCGCGACATAAATAAACAAAAAAATGAAAGCAAACAGACATGCCGCGGTTTCAACCGGATTTACCGCAGCGGATTAGCCGTCCCGTGTGGATGAGGTTTCTGAGAAACCTCGTCCACATGGCTGGCTAATCCCGAGATTAGCGGCCGCGGCAAATCCGCCCTGTGTGAACCCAGCCTAAGGGCTCCTTCAGATGGCCGTATTTGCATGCATTATTACGTACTAAAATATACGCACGCAATGTGCAGAGAACAGAACACGTGGAAGTCAATGGATTCGCTCTCTTGAACATGTTTTGCTCGCACATTTCGCACGCACACAAAAAAACAGGACCTGCTCTATTTTTGTGTGCATTTGTGCACAAAAGGGTTCCATGTATGTCTATGGGAGGGGCACTAATGATCACTCAATATGCACGCAAATGCGCTACGCAATTCTGTGAAAAAAGAACACATCTGGACCTCAGAGAGCTTTTTAAATCACGGCAGGGAGAGGGGGGATCGTGTGTGCATGTGAACTGGCTCTGCATGAACAAAAGGTACAGTACAAGGGCAAATCTACCGCATCAAACATCATTCACAGCGCGAATATGATGCACTGAAGCGTGTGCAATTGTCAATACGGTCGTTTGTACCGCCCTAAAACATAAAAATTTGGCATATATGTCAGTTTTTTGTAAACTTTCACCAGGAATATGGTGCATTTTGCTTAGTAAATATCCCCTAAATCTTAAAGAATCTTTCATTTGTCCAAGATCAAATATATATATATTGCTGGATTTATGGAGTTAAATATTCTGCTGCTAGAATTGTATGCTTAAGAAGTAAGACTCACCTTACGGGTCAAAAGTTATGGAAATTGCATAACCCAGGAGGTAGAAACTATAAATCCAGTGAAACTGACAAGTTAGCTTCAAAGTACAAGGTGTAATGTGTGAGTTTGCCCATTTGGTAATAGAGTTAAGTCATCTAACCTTTAGAACTGCACGGATGTATGAGTTATACTTCACTACTCTGTAATCACAACACTGAACCTAACAAAATAATCCCCTGTCTTTACAATGTGCAATATCGGAAAACTGGCAATCCATAATACGTCAATGCTCGATGAGATATACCAGAATGGACATACCGCATATTTCTTTTTAAACTTAAACATGTTTGTTCATTTGAACAAATGTTTCCCCGTGTAAATGGCCCTGGTAAGCTTTCAGCATGTGTGTGGACTGCGTAGTATCGGGGGGTAAGCTCACACAAGCATAGGGACAACACTCAGACTCCATGCAGATGCTGGTTAAGTCACACTGCGACTCATTACTGGACACATTAGTGCTGGAATCTAGTTGGATGCCACTGGACCTCATTGGTGTTGAATGGAGTTAGGCTCTCTTCACATGCATTACAGACTCCATTGGCAAGTTTATCAAATTTCATGGCAAAATATAAGGCTAAATACAAAACAACTGAAACCACAATGGTCCCCATTATAAATCATTAGAGTTCATCAATCGCCATTGGGATCCATCATAGTTTGAACCAAGCACATCACTGTGGCTTCCATTATGAATAGAAACCAGAGCACATCCATGAACAGACCATACACCTTGGCTGACATCTTTTCTTCATGACTTCCCAATATGGTCTGGCAAAAATACATGTGTTCTCAATAAGGGGATTCCTCTTTTCCCCTGACATCTGCTGTTGGGGGAGAGTCGGGATACCTCTGCATAAAACAGTAGGCCCATCCTGCCAACCGGTAGGTTTAGCCAACTTTTCTGTAATGTGTAAGCAGATACAATATAGTATCTAAATTACCATTTTAATTAACCTTTTTATGTATATACAATTAACTGCTTTATATCTGGATAAAAGTTCTGAAAAAAAATCTTATATGTGACACCAAAAGGCTCACATTTGGAGCATCTGCTAGGCAATAAAGGTATTATTCACCAAAGCACATGAGTTAAAGCCCATTTAGACGGGACGAATGTAGGGCAAATGATGCGCAACACTTATTCCTGCACATACTTGCTCTCGTGTTGCTGCACAGGAGTGGGTATCATTACTTCACAGCGGGGCAGCTGGAGGGGATTTCTCTCCTCACGCTCCCTCACCCCTCTCCATCGACCTAAAACAGCAGCCGTTCAGTACTGAACAGCCGCTGTGTTAAGTGAATGGAGAGGGGCGGGGGAGAGCAGGGAGACAAAATTTCCTCCAGCCACCTTGCTGTGAAATGATACTAGTTCCCGTGCAGGTGCATGTGAGTGGGTACTTGCGGGGACGAGCGTCGGCATAATTTGCCCTACGTTCGTCCCGTCTAAATGGGCCTTTATTCTCTTTGCAATCAGCTAATTGTTAAACCTTGTGTCTTCAAGACTGGCTTTTAAAATTCATGGTAAAATCAAGTAAGATAACAAAGGGGGCTTCTTCTGCCAAAATCTATTTGATATGTTAATCATGATGACAATGGTGGGATTAACTTTCTCCAGTAGATAATTAGAACAAAGATGTTGTAGTAACTGTAAAATTTGATGTCTCTATCACAAAAACTACAATTTAGCTAATTCAAATTAAGTGTTAAACAATAAATCTTTCCCATCATGTAGAGTTGTAACTCAGGCTTTCTCACAGCTAGTTTAAAGGGACTTCTATCAGTGAGTTATGTTCGCCTTTCTTCCTGCAGTCTCTACACTTACATTTTATATTTATTATTCAGGGTGATGCAAAACACTTGGTGCAAAAGTAAAGCTGATTGATTCCTACATGAATGGACATACAACAGCCAGAATGACACAAACAGACAGATTCTACAACTTTTTAATGCACTTACAGATGTTTGATGTGGGCGCTGTGGGTGACACCACAACTCAGTGGAATCATGGCAGAGGATATGCTTGGATGGGTCTGGGCAGAGCTGCAGTACCGAATTGACATCTGCCAAGTCGCCAGCAGCGCCCACATAGAACACCTGTAAGTGCAGTAAAATCTTGAAGAGTTCTTCTATCTTTTCGTGTTATTCCTGTTGGTGGCAGTCAATTCATGTATGAATAAACCAGCTATATTTTTTGCACCATTCTTTATGAATCACCCTATACGTTGCTATGACCATTAAATAATGCAGAACACTTTATAATTCAGACCAAAACTGGTCCTATTTACGGCCTCACATCCATGGCACACGTGGATTTACGCAGCGGTGGACCTGCGTGTCAGTACGGAAATTATTTTTAATTGCGGATGCTATTTTTGTTTTTGCGTAGGTGCACTGCGGATTGTTCGCACAGAAAAAAAATTGCAAACCCAAAGTGCCTGCCTTCGCCTTCTTCCCCACCCCCCTGCTTGGTCTCCAAGCATCTAGAGAGGTATCTGCCTACAAATCCGCAATGTATCCCCAATTAAATTGCAGATGCATTGCGGATCGCTTGCATCCATAGAGATCAATGGAGCCCGTCCACCCGGAATCCGCTGTAAAATGGAGCACATTGCAATTTCTTTTCCACACACAGCATCCGCAAGTCAAATCCGCAGTTGTGAACTGAGGTGCAGACGCCCTATGCTTCCCTATGGGCAGCTTAAACTGTGGATCGTCTGTGCGGGTGTCCTGCGTAGATTCTGCAATTCAAATCCACCTGTGGACATTGGCCTATGTCAGATTCAATGCCTATATGTAGCACTGGCCATCTTTTTCTTAAGAGTTACTAGAGTTTCTCCTTTCCATGGTCCAACACTAAAGACTTGGGTATTGAGAAGGCAAAAAAATGAAGCCAAGACCAAATTTTAAGCTTTTGACTTGAAACATTTAATTTGATCTACAGAACAAATCTGGTGCTTCACTGATTGTTGTGAGGAAAGATTAGCCTCCATTACTAAAAACTTGGTGAATTAATTATCTCATTTAAAAGGACCTGTCATGTCCTAGGGGCCAGTTGAATAGATTTTCAGCTTTGGACCCGCTGCATCTACCATAGCTTTTCTTCTGTTCCTACTCCCCCACCATCAGTTCTCTGTATCGATTCTCATTAAATTTGGCTCCAAGCGCTTTGAGTCTGTCATGTGGGTGTTCTAAACCACTCCCTGCCAATGGATGGTGTCAGATTTGATTGACTATGAACAGTGAAGACTGCCCACTCAACAGAATCAAATACTGGAAGTGGAATGTGACGGGACTCAATAAGGGATATTGATGGGAGAAGAGAAAAAAATAATGTTGTCAGAGGACTGTGGCTGCAAAGCTACTGTGTACCAGGGCTAATTACCTAGGAGCCACTGGCTCCTAAAGCCCCATTTACACACAACGACTGTCATTTGAACAAACGAAGGAATGACTTTTTTGCATACAAATGCTGAGCACTTAAAATTAACCCCTTAAGGACCAGGCTGTTTTGTACCGTAAGGACCAGACACTTTTTAGGGATTTTACCCATGTGGCGGTTTTACTGCCCTACTTTTTTTCCTTCAGCTACCAAAATTATTTATGCTGTTTTTTTTCCCCGTGACATATAGGGCTATATTTTTAATATCTTTTTCACTGATTTTTTTCCCCATCTTTTAGTTTTATTGGGGGTAAGAAGCTAAAAAAATGATTTTTTAAAAATATTTCTAGTTATTTTTTTAAATGAGTATATTTACGTTGAAATAAAGTATGGGAATGGGTTCCTCATTTTGTTTCAGACGTTTTGATATATAGTATGTATGGTTTTGGATTACAGGGCACTTATAGCGACGGTTTTGGTTGGCGTCAGTTTTGGGTTACTTTCTTTCTTATGTATATATTATTGTTTTATTCTGTAATTTACCTATGTATGTAATTATGTTTTTTGCTATCTATATCCCCCATGATGTCATATAAGACCCCTGGGGGACATTTACATGTTTTTTTTATTTGACACTTTCCCACTGTAACTGGGGCATCCATAGAAGCCCCGATTACGGGAGAAAACTACCCCTGTAGAGACATTAGTCACTGTAGCAGGGAAGCCTGGTGGTCATATGACCCACTGGCTACCGCAGTGGAAGTTACACTTCCATTTTGAGCACTGTGTATATGAGGAAGTAAAAGGCAGAAAGGGTTAAAAAACTCTCTTGCCTTCTTCTCCGGGTTATCAGCTGTTACTAACAGCTGACAGTCCGTCCTGCCTCTGATTCATTGTAAAGGCAGGAGGCTTAAAGCCTTCGTAATTTTACTATCGGGCTAGGCTTTAAGCCCAGGACCAGGACCCATAAATTTACTGTGCCTGGTCCTAAACGGGTTAAAGATAGGCCGACTGCAGACGGGCATATTTGCATTGCAGAATCTGGAGTGGGCGTCCGCCTCTGGATTCCACAGCAAATACTGCCCATAACATGCTATGGAAAAGCACTTTTTCCTGCACACGAGCAGAAATCAATTGCGATTTTCTGCTTGCGGAGGAAAAATCGCAGCATGCTATATATTAGTACGGTGCCTGCACAGACGGTTTCCATTGAAGTCAATGGAAGCTGTCCGACCCACGGCCCGTCCGCAATTAACATTGCAGACAGGTTGTGAATTCCGCGTCATCGCCTAGCGACGGCGCAGTAAAATCTGTACTGCGCATGTCAGACGGCGAGCTGTCCGGACCATACGCCGCACAGAAAAGAAGACAGGTACGCAGAGTAGTACAGGGTCACCGGTCAGGCACATGGTCGGATTCCGCTGCAGCCAGAATCGTTTGAAATCCTCTCCACTTCCCTCATCAGCTAAAGTATACACTGTATATGTTGTTTGCTCAGGTGGGTGTGTGTTTATGGCAGGAATCTCTGGCTGGAAAGTTTTCAATTAGTGTGATGATAAGCCATTGTCTACTGCCTCATGAGTAAACAAGTAGTCATTGTGTTCAGCATGGCAAACAATCACACCTCCCCTCAAGTCCTTTAGTCTTTCAAAGGACTGAACAAATGTCATTTAAACCAAGGGAAAACTGAATGAACTAACGACTATTTCTATGCAGGCTGAAACTCAGCGATAAACAACAAGTAAACAAATAGTGCATGATGGCGCCGTGCTTACACGTAATGATTATCACGCAAACCCGTTCATTTGGACGAATTCTGAGGGATTATTGTTGCTTCTAAATGGGCTTTTAGCTGAAAGATTTAGGAGCCAAAACATTTTTGGTCACTAAATTTAAAGCATTGAATAATTAATTAAGATTCGGATTTGCAAGCATCTGTTAGGCAGAGTTTACAGTAAATGCATCAGCAGTTTCCAAGCATTTTCAGGAGGTGCAGAAAGGAGACGCACCAGCTTGTCAAGTAATTGCTTTAGAGAGGGTTGTCACCAGAGAGAGGTGGAGATAGGAGAAGACTTCTACTGAAGCCAGAGGCCTTTTAGATGTCCAGTGGGCTTGACTCAAAGGTGATTTAACGTTCTTGAATAACTATTGACTTTAAATGTCTTGCTGTTCACAGGTGTATCATAATGAATGTCCTTCTGTTACTGTGATTTTTGTTCTCTTTTGTATTTAAATAATGGTCATGCTGTAAAAAAAAAAGTAATGTGAATAAGAACTTTGTTCGAAACATGTAAGCGCAATTTTGGAAGATATTTTTAATTCATATTTATATTATTATGCTAGAATCTACGGAAATGCTGGAGTGTTGTTTATACTGTCAGATGTGCGGAATTCCAGGAGAGCATATTCTGCAATGCTATAGCGGAATATTCCATCCCGCCTGAAACCTTTCACATGGATGGTATTAGGCCACGGGACACACAGCAAGCCACAGTAAATCATGCACCAAGACCGGCAGGCTACCGGTGGATTTTGATGCGGAATTAAAAATGGTTTACATCTGCCTGCAATCTTGCACCAAATTCTGCAGTTAGACCTGCCGATTTTGGTGCAAAATTTCATAAGCTCTGCGTCTTGTGGTGTGTCCTTGCAGAATACCTCCGCCCATTTAGTGGTGGAATACATACGTATTTTTTATGTCATTCTGGCTACATTCACAGGGTCAAGCGCGATATCGGGCTGAGAACCCTGGTCATATATTGTGCTTGTCAACGTACATTTTGCAGCTTAAGCAGATGGGCGTATGCACAATTATGCTCATTGCTATGGAGTGTAGTTATGCATGAAGAAGGTAAAAATCGTTTTTTTTTTTACCATTTGCAAGTTTGCAAAAAGAAGTTAGGTCCTGCCCTATCTTTCTTGCACTTAGTATTAACTTGGTGTGATAAAGATACAGCAAGTCCTATCTTTTCTCAGGTGTAGTATTAACGCCCGAGAATCCCAATAGTGGAAAAAAAACCCATTGAAATCAATGGTTTTGTTTCACCCATTATGCCGCCATGATTTTCACAGATGTATAGAGGGACAAAATCATGCCCATCTGTTTATGCCCTTCAGGCCCTTTAACACGCAAAGATAATCTTTCAAATGAATAAAAGATTTAGCAATTTATTTGCATAAAGTGTTAATGTCCATTAACACTTTATCATATCATCTTCACTTGCATGCAAAAGGGCCTGCAAGAGTTGTTTGCAGAGCCCAGCTTGTGTTTAAACATACACCCAGCTGTGCAAACAGCTACTGACACATTTGATTGTTCTCCTTGCGGCTGCCAGCAGATTGCATTGTTCTCCCTGTGGCTGCCAGCAGATTGCATTGTTCTCCCTGTGGCTGCCAGCAGATTGCATTGTCCTCCCTGCAGCTGCCAGCAGATTGCATTGTCCTCCCTGCGGCTGCCGGCAGATTGCATTGTTCTCCCTGCGGCTGCCGGCAGATTGCATTGTTCT
The DNA here is from genome assembly GCF_035609145.1 of Eleutherodactylus coqui. NCBI lineage: Eukaryota > Metazoa > Chordata > Amphibia > Anura > Eleutherodactylidae > Eleutherodactylus > Eleutherodactylus coqui. The sequence goes on from NC_089838.1 coordinate 164,713,842, forward strand.
CCCTGCGGCTGCCGGCAGATTGCATTGTTCTCCCTGCGGCTGCCGGCAGATTGCATTGTTCTCCCTGCGGTTGCCGGCAGATTGAATTGTTCTCCCTGCGGCTGCCGGCAGATTGCATTGTTCTCCCTGCAGCTGCCAGCAGATTGCATTGTTCTCCCTGCGGCTGACGGCAGATTGCATTGTTCTCCCTGCGGCTGCCACCAGATTGCATCGTTCTCCTTGCGACTGCCACCAGATTGCATCGTTCTCCCTGCGGCTGCCACCAGATTGCATCGTTCTCCTTGCGACTGCCACCAGATTGCATCGTTCTCCTTGCGACTGCCACCAGATTGCATCGTTCTCCTTGCGACTGCCACCAGATTGCATTGTTCTCCTTGCGGCTGCCACCAGATTGCATCATTCTCCTTGCGGCTGCCACCAGATTGCATCGTTCTCCTTGCGGCTGCCGGCAGATTGCATCGTTCTCCTTGCGGCAGCCGGCAGATTGCATCGTTCTCCTTGCGGCTGCCGGCAGATTGCATCGCTCTCCTTGCGGCTGTTGGCAGATTGCATCGCTCTCCTTGCGGCTGTTGGCAGATTGCATCGCTCTCCTTGCGGCTGCCGGCAGATTGCATCGCTCTCCTTGCGGCTGCCGGCAGATTGCATTGTTCTCCTTGCGGCTGCCGGCAGATTGCATCCTTCTCCTTGCGGCTGCCGGCAGATTGAATTGTTCTCCTCATGTAAACATGACGTGGGGAAAACATCCTGCATACTTTTGAAAGATAAGCTAAATACAATCAAATGGAATGTATCTGCTCAGTCTTTCAGCGGCTGAACGATGGATTTTAAGTGAACCAAAATCCATCATTCAAACGAAAACTGCAGGATGCCCGCGTTTACATGTAACGATTATTGCTCATTTTCAGCCGTTTGGATGTATTCTAAGCGATAATCGTTGTGTGTAAAGGGGCTTTCGCCTGGATAGGAGGCGTTTTTCATGAAAAAACACCCTGCATCACTTTAGTGAATTTCGGATCCTCGGGCGCTTGTTTCACGAGTGCCAGAGGATCGGCATGTATTTCCTATTGCTTTCACCGGCAAACCTCACATTCCATGGCCTACAATGGGTTTGACTATCCCATTGAAGACCATGGGCGATGCGTTCCGAGGCACGCGAAAAAACAGGACATGCAGCACTTCTTTTACCTTGCAGCATCGCTCCTGCGTACATATTCCTTTGAGTTTTGTACGTCTTGGCGGTGAGAAGTCGTATCTTCTGCATTTTTCCGACAGCTTTTTAGACCCTAAGAAGTGCAACTTTATACGTTTTACACCGTTGCCCTGGGTAACTTTCTGTATATTTGTAGCGCCCGGCTATGTCTGTTTTGGAGGGATCCCCTGAGATCTCTGCAGGTTGTGGCTAATCACCAGGTGTGAGCACAGCCCAAGATGCCCATCCGGACATATAATGCAGGCGCATTCCTTGCCTATATAATAATAATGTCTGCAGCTTCCTGTCCTCGCACGACCTCACCAGCAGCATTCCCCCTGTAAAATATGCCAGACATTCAGCTCTCCCAGCCATAATGGCATGTTCACTCCGCGCCCAGCCAGCGCCTCTAGCGGCCATGCCGTGTCAGGACACCCGCTACATCAGCTGCAAGTCCATCTGTAACATAGAGGTGTGGATGGACCAGCACGGGCTGCTCCGCTAGTGCCCGTATCTGCGGCATGTAATCATGTCTACTCTAATGCACCCACCCCATATCTGCCCCAGTACTGCGGCCGAGTTCTGCTTACGCAGCTCCTCTGCACTAAATATAGCAGCATCATGGCTGCTAAATATACCCGTCCGGGGAATACAGGTGCTCCGTCACAATGTGCTAGTGTGGCTGGGATGCATATTAAAATGATTAAATATGGCTGCTTGTGCTGCAGTTTATACACTTGTCAGGGCGCAGACGGCATCGTGATTTTGGTGCACTGTGTAATTGGCACGGAGCACACCCCCTCCTCCTCCTCCTTCCCTCAGACGCAGTGTCTCAGCTTCTCTGACCTTTCCCAGCGCTGCCAGGAACGGAGAAAAGCGCGCCGAGGCATTCCCGCCCAACGCCCCTGCTTCACCTCATGCATATGCAAAACAGCCCAGCTCCTATTGGCTGCGGCGTGCTATTGAAATCTAAATACAGCTCAGCGATTGGTGGAGCCGCCACTACATAAATATGTAAATAAACGTTTCTACTTGCTAATGCGAGAGAGAGTGTGGCTACGTTTTCAGACATGTAACCTTCCGTGTGTCTAGCTACTACTAGTAAATAGTGCGCGCTGGAAACAACCGCTTTAACGCGGGGCTGGACGAGCCGCACTACTATTTTCACAGATAGGAAAAGACCTTGGGGTGCGAAGAGTTTTCTGGTGACTGATTTGTAAAGAATTGAGTCGCCGCTGAAGACGAAAGGTGTTCCCCCGGGCGCGGAGGGATATTACTCGGGAGCGGCGCACCGAACCAAAATACTAGGAGTTAAGAGGCAGGTCTGTCAGTAATTGAGCTCAGACTCGGGGAGGAGGGCGGCGGCTACTGCTGGGATCGCGCATCTAATCTATTGGATTTACAGCCGCGGCTGTGAGAGACACGAGAGGATTTACCGCCATTTCTTGCCCGTCTATTTGCGCCTCCATGGATTGCTCGGTGTGAGGCGGCCGGTTGGGTGAAGTGACGCCGCGGACGTGACGAGAGGCTGCCGCTGTAGGACTGCTCGCCTCTGAGGGAAGATGCTTCTGTCCAAGTTCGGCTCCCTGGCGCACATCTGCAGCCCGAGCAGCATGGACCACCTGCCGGTGAAAATCCTGCAGCCAGGTAGGCGCTGCCGTCCGCGCGGGATGCGGGGGGAGGAGGACGAGGACGGCTCCGGCCGGATAGTAACCGCTGCTTTGTATCCCTAGTGAAAGCGGAGAAGGAGCCCTTCGAGAAGCTCTACCAAGTGGGCTCCGTGCTGGGCAGCGGCGGCTTCGGCACCGTGTACTCGGGCAGCAGGATCTCCGACGGGCTCCCGGTGAGTGGCTGAACGGGCGGGCAGCTGATACTTACCTCCCGCCTCTGTGTGGTACTTACCTTGCTCTCTCCCGGCAGGTCGCAGTAAAGCACGTCTCCAAGGAGCGGGTGACGGACTGGGGCACGCTGGTGAGTATGGTGGCGGGGGCTGCGGGTTGTGCCGGCGGTCTGCCGGGTGACAGGCGGCTAACGGCGGGTTGTCTCTCCTGCAGAACGGGGTGATGGTCCCCCTGGAGATCGTGCTGTTGAAGAAGGTGGGCTCCGGCTTCCGAGGGGTCATCAGGCTGCTGGACTGGTACGAGCGGGCTGACGGCTTCCTCATCGTCATGGAGCGGCCGGAGCCGGTGAAGGATCTGTTTGACTTCATCACGGAGAAGGGGGCTCTGGACGAGGACACGGCGCGGGGCTTTTTCCGCCAAGTGCTGGAGGCCGTGCGGCACTGCTACAGCTGTGGGGTGGTGCACCGAGACATCAAGGACGAGAACCTGCTGGTGGAGCTGCGGACCGGCGAGCTCAAGCTCATAGACTTCGGCTCCGGGGCGCTGCTCAAGGACACGGTCTACACGGACTTCGATGGTGAGTGGCACTAGTGTGTGCGACGGGGGCCCCCCTTGTGGGGTAGTAGTGTGTGCCGGCCGTCTCTACTGCATTGTCACTGGTGTGTGCGGCTGGGGTCCCCCTTGTGGGGCAGTAGTGTGTGTTGGGCCGTCTCTGCTGCATTGTCACTAGTGGGTGGCGGATACCCCCTTGTGGGGTTGTAGTGTGTGTGCTGGGCCGTCTCTGCTGCACTGTCACACGTGTGTGTGGCGGATACCCCCTTGTGGGGTAGTAGAGTGTACCTGGCCATCTCTGCTGCATTGTCACACGTTTGTGTGGTGGATACCCCCTTGTGGGGTAGTAGTGTGTACCTGACCATCTCTGCTGCATTGTCACTAGTGTGTGGCGGGGGTCCCCAGTGTGTTGGTCTGCCTCTGCTGCATTGTGTCACTAGTGTGCGGCGGGGATCCCCCTTGTGGGGTAGCAGTGTGCTGGGCTGTTTCTGCAGTATTGTCACTGTGTGGCTGATGCCTCCCTTTTGGAGTAGTTGTGTGTGCCGGGCCATGTCTGCAGCACTGTCGCTAGTTAGTGTGTGGCGGATGCCCCCCTTGTGGGGTAGTAGTGTGTGCCGGGCCGCCTCTGCTGCATTGCAGGTCCCGGCCGGCTCCTGGAGCGGGATGAGTGACGGGTGTGAGCGCTGGGCGGCGCTGCGGCGAGGCTGCCGCCCTCACTTCGCATCTGTTTGTTGTGAAACCCGAGTGGTGTCACGTGACGGCCGCCTGCAGCTCGCGGGTTTTGTTTGGTATCCAAGGAACGGTAGAGAGGCCGGGGAGCTGCCGGGTGGGGGAGGGGCTGGGCTGACAATGGCAGCATGTCCGGCCCCCACCTCCTCCCTTTGTGTCTATTTTTGGAGCGGTGCTGCAGACGGCACGTGGTGCTTGAAAGGGAGCCTAGTAAACAGCTGATGCACACAGGGCTGCAGTGGGGGAGGGGGAATGGTGGGGCCATGGAAAGTTCATCTTTTTCTAGCACTGTATCTTAAACCTTTCTTTCCCTTGCAGGTACGAGGGTCTATAGCCCCCCAGAATGGGTTAGATACCACCGGTACCACGGGAGGTCGGCGACGGTGTGGTCTCTGGGCGTCCTGCTGTATGACATGGTCTGCGGGGACATTCCTTTCGAGCAGGATGAGGAGATCTTGCGTGTGCGGCTGTACTTCAGGAGGAGGATCTCCCCCGGTATGTACATGTGCAGCTGTGTTGTAGACATGTGACCTATGTGTGATGTGGGTTGTAATGACTCTTCTCCTTGCAGAGTGCCAACAACTTATTAAATGGTGCCTTTCCCTGAGGCCTTCTGACCGACCGACTCTGGAACAAATCTTCGACCACCCATGGATGTGTAAATGTGACCTGGTGAAGTCTGAGGACTGTGACTTAAGACTAAGAACAATTGACACGGATGCATCCAGCACAAGCTCAAGCAATGAGAGTCTGTAGGGGGAGCGCCGGAGCTGCTGCCAACACTACCCTGGAGGGGCAAACATTCACTACTCTATAGCTAACCCTTTTTACAGGATTTTTTTTAATTTCCACATTTTGCAGTTATCTCCCTGGAATGAGACTACATTGTGACTTTTACGGATGAGTTGTGGGCTGATGCTTACACACGAGGACTGACCTGAGAAGCCGTGACCTCTTGACTATAGTATACTGTTTTGCTCTCATAGAGCCTGGACTAGATTTTTATTTGCTTTTGAGTGCCTTTTTGAAAGCTGCTTCAGTGGGACTTATTTTGTTTTTACCTGGAGCTGTGCATCTCCAAAGAAGGCCCGCATCATCACGGGCCTTGCTCGGCTCCTGTGCGCCATTTCCGAACTGCACTTGCTGTAATTGGACACATTGCTCAGTGGACTTTATGAAGTGATTCTTATTGTGACGAGCGCATGGATGCGTCTTGTGACCATTTCTATTACAATGTACTTCATGTAAGATTTATGGTCACTTTCAGTTGTCGTTCCACCCCCCCCCCCCCCTCCCTTTAATTTCCTCCCTTTTATTTAAATCCCCCCCCCCCCCTTCATCTCTACCACTGGGCAACACAGGACCATTTTTATCTTCCCCAAACCTTGTCACCCCACAAGTCTTAAGTATGTATGGGCATGTTATATGCACAATCAATGCAATATTCAAGGACTTTTACTTTTTCCATATCTGTATTTAATTTTTTTCTTGTATTATAGTTATTTATTGCGATAGCCAGTTTCTCACTATTTATTTGGTTAATTTATTGTCTAGAACTTATCCAACACTGTGCTTTACACTGTTCAGAGAGCCCTTTACATTTTTTTTTTAATGGCATCTTAAGGAAGCTAACTAGTGACTCCTGCATTCCAGTCATCTTCCCGGCCTCTTCCATTCCCATTTTTTTCCCATGACTCTAGCAAGTCTGTTTCTAGATGGTTAATTGTTGTAAAAAGTCTAATTTAAGGAAACTAGAATTACTGACTTCTAAGAGTTGGTTCTTATGCCTTCTTTGTCTGGTACCAGTTACCAGAAATGTTAAGTTATGCTTTTTTTTTTTTTTTGGACAGGATTTTAAGTTATTGGCATTATAAAGTCTCCATGCCGTGACTCGAGGAGAACAAGTGAGAGTCATGACCTTAACTTATTTTATTAGCTGTGTTGTGATCTGGCTGTATTTTATGCAGCTTGTTTATGATTTGTATTTTTCTTTTAACAGTGTGAAATGTATGGAGATCATATTTTTTTATACAAGAATTTCAATTAAACGTTTTGTACATAATCTGTCATTAACGTTCATTTGCTTAGTTTTCTCCCTCACACAGGTTTTTGTAGAGTGTTTACAGCTGCGCTAAACGCTGTACAACGCTCCTATTCATTTCACTGGTACTGCTCACACAAGCGTCTAAATGCAGCATCCTTAACAGCGATGCGTGTTTCCTCTTTAGCCCATTTTCAGGCGTGTCGCCCATTGAAATGAATGGGCAGCGGTTTCAGCACTGCTGAAAATGTGGCACAACTTGGTGCCACGTTTTTGGCAGCGCTAAACGTTAAGCGCTAGCTGTACTAACTAAAAGTCAATACTTGCCTAGCTGCCACTGGCAAGGACTCTCCAGGCAGGCTGCTGGCCACTTGTCATTGCCGACAGGGTATCTTTTGCTAGTGACAGGGCTTGAAGACCCCCGCCTCCAGCAAGAGATTGGCTCAGCCAGTGCTGGCTGAGCCAATCAGAGCAATCGCAGCCATTCAATGAATGGCTGTGATTTGTGCTTCCAGCGCTGACTGTCAGTGGGCTCAGCCAATCGGCAATCTCTTGCTGGAGTTGGGGTCTTCAAACCCTATCACTAGCAAAAGATGCTCTGTCTGCAATGACAAGTGCTGGGAAGCCTGCCCGGAGAGCAGCGGGAGGGACCTGGACAGCGCCAGCTAGAGTTTGTGGGATGTTTTAAGCATCCTTGGCTGCGTCTTGAGCTGTGCTGAGAACGCAGACAAAACGTCAAAAAATGCGTTGCATCACTGTTGAAATCACAAATGCAGCATTGAAAACATTGCATTTTTCTGCAAATGCCTGTGAGGGAGGTCTTAAAGGTGTCAGTTGTAATATCTTAGTACACCCCATGCGTTCACATAGCAAACCCACATATACACACTGCTACCTGCTCCCAGTGCTGGGATCTTCCCCACTCCAGAGTGTCTACAGCTGCAGTCCCACCTAGTTTACAGGATCTCCAAGGGGTGGCTCCAGTTGCATAACCAAAGGCTCATGGGCCCACGTACTTGCGGCCCAGAAGCTTCAACGCAAAACCTGTAACGAGGCCCCCAACTAGAATTCTTTTATTTATAATACTAGGCTCCCTGTATAGCGAAGAGGCCCTATCGGCCCCCTAAGGATCCTTTGCCCGGGTGCAACTGCATCTTCTGTAGTTAAACCAGTGGGTGGTAGCCAATAACTTCTCTGATTGCTGGCCTCTTTTTGGCTACAGCCCTTGCAATGTCCTGTAAACCAGATGGGACTGCAGCTGTAGATGCGGACTATGGAGGGGAGTATATTCTGGCTTATGTTGGTGCATTGGGAAGTGGTTGTACCAAGAGATTACAATCAGCCCCTTCATGTTCATTGAAGCAGTTGTACAAGTGGTGTTGACTTCTTGCTGCAAGTATACTTTGACTTAAGGAGTTCTCCACTGGAATGTGAGTCTCCTGCAACCCTCTTTGGGGAGTCTCAGGAGATTCTGTTGCAGGCTCCATAATTTTGGGCTGGTTGCTAGGAATGTTCTGTTTGACAACCCTGTTAGAATTGCAGTACTCATCAACTTGTCTTCCCCACAGCCTGACTCATTTAGCTCAAGGCAACATCCTCCTACTTTCCAAAAATTAACTTTAGACTGAGCCCCTTTAACATGTAATGGTTTTCCTTCTGCCATCTGTTTTATAGCATTCAAAAACCTTTCAACCATTACATGAGGGTCACAAAGGGTAAGGTTTCTCCTTAGTCCATGTGAAGTTAGCCCATGTTCCTGTGGATGCAAAGCATTTTTGTCTGACTCCTCCCATCACTTTAGTTCAGTTTCAATCCTCCGGGACCGCTTTCAGCCATATCAGAGGATTGGTAAGTGTTTCCTAGTTTCAATGGGGAAACCTTGCATGCGCCTTGCACGGCATGCAATGTTTCTGGCCCCATTGAGAACGATGGGCGAGGCATGTCAAGGTAACACAGGCTTTTTTTGTCCCTTCACCTGACAATGTTATGCAGGTAAAAAAAAAAAATCACATGTATGATGCCATTCAAAAGAAGGGCTCATATTTGTATCTTGCAATGCATATCTTACACTAGGTTCTATGCTGTGGGAAAGCAGCCTTGGTGAGAGCACCCAGCAGGTGTGAGGACTGCCAAGGTCATGCATGCTCCTCTGTAAACATTTTATGCAAATGGAAAGATGGGACTATCTCCACAGCGCCATCTTTTAAAAGGCACCGTTCCTGCAAGTCGGTCTGACACTTAGACAGACCTTGTAATATGACTGGGAATAATGCACTAAAATTAGTCTACAGATAGAAAATAAATCCATTCACAGGTCTGATGTTGCAGGAATTCTGCCTTCTAAGGTGGTGCCAGAGGTATTGTTCATCCTCCATTTGTATACATCTCAGGGGAGCATGCATGGCCCTTAAGTCTTCTCACACTTGGGTGCTCCCCACAAGGAGAGACCACACTTTCTGACCCACATCATAGGCATCTCACCAAGCCAACAACCTGCAAACAGCCAAGGGGCAAGAACCTCCAACAGTCTGCATGAGTTATCTTTCTTCTGGGGAAGTCATTGTTACAAAGCTTAAAGGGGTTGTCCCGCGCCGAAACGGGTTTTTTTTTTCCAGTTGTGTCCTTACACACTGACATCAGACTGGGCAGTATTGCGATATCTGATATTGCCGTCGGCAACAAGGAGACAGTCTGTTAGATTTGCTAAACGAGGCCCAAAAAGTTTTTCCCTGACATAGTTGTTGCTGGGGGATATAAGATAAAATGGCAGCCAAGAAAGACACGAGCGTTTTGTGTTCTTGATTTTCAGGTGTAGCAGTCTGTTATTAATGTGCAATGTCATTGCTGAATAAAGTTTGGTGAAGATCCACCCAGTGGCCCACAATTCGTAAGTAGTACTCCAATTTTAAGGAAAAAGTAGCATCTGTAAGCAGAATTCACCCGGCCGTCCATCAGTTAGCGTGGAAACAGTGGAGCGCCTCTGTGCAAGTTTCACACAGTCGTCCATCAGAGCAAGTCGAGAATTAAACATCCCTACCGATTGCAATTGTTACCCAGAAACCGGATAACAAAGCGTGGCAACGTTCTCTGCGAGAGTATGCAAACTGCAAATAAGGAAGATGGAACAATACCGCTGTAGCGCCACCTATTGGATGGCAGCATTCCTGCAAATCAATGTACGACTCCTTAAACAATGATTGGGAATAGGGAACTAAGCCAGAAATCCATACACAGACAGCTTTTTCGGGGTGTTTGCCCCTCATCAGCATGCAGTAGGTTTCTTGCTTAGCTAGCGAGAGGCCTATGATGTGGGTCAGAAGGGGTATCATCATTCCCTAAGGAGAACACCCAGAACGGATGTGGAGACACCTAAGAGGTGAGTGAGGAGACTTACAAGGCCATGAATGCTCCTCTGGGTAATATATGCAAATAAGGAGGATGGAACAATACCTCTGCAGCGCCACCTATTGGATGGCAACATTCCTTCAAATCAATTATTTTAAAGACTTGCTTAAAAAGTCATACATTGATTGTTTAAATCCCCTCCACATGGCTTCACTGTAAACTCTGTCAAATATCCGCAGCACTTCCACAAGCGGAGGTTCCGCAGAGGTCCTGACGTGAGGAGGCGGCCTAAGGCTTCAGTCGTCGCTTCTTGCAGTGACTGTCACCACATAAACTATTTCTGGGGTGTTTAAAATAGAAGCGGAGGACTATCATAAAGACCCACAATGGCAGCCTGTGCACTCCAGCAGTTTTAACTTGGTAAATTATGCAAATACATTTTCCACAGAAATCTGGTCTTGTTGCCCAGAACAGCCAAAGATTGTATTTTATAGTATAGTTTACAAATCTAAGCCTTCAATACAAAAAAACAAAAAACTTATTTTTTTCCCCTGCAGCACCATGTTAGAGAGACCATTGAACTAAATGAGCCGTCCACATCATGTCATTACAGGTCGGGTGAAGATACTTGTTATTGGTTTGTAATGCAATTGTGTTACCATTCTAGATAGATCCTTAAGGCCAAGGATGTTGAAGTGAGTTGGACAGCGCAGTCTTGAAGCAGATTCAGTCTCCTATGAAGGTGTGCAGTTCTGCTAATAGCTAACAATATAGCGGACTCACAGTAATGACTCTGCTGTACCTGTGAGAAGGCACTCTTTCTCCCCCCCCACCCCGTATCTGCATGTATACACCCAGCCCCTCAGTCGCCCCCAAAATGCAATAATTTTGCACTTTAACAGGGTAACACGGTATGTGCTGCCAGGTCTGCTGTAAGTACATAGAGATTTTTCATTTTTGCTCTTTTACCACAGATGCGTAACAAAACTATCTTGCCCTTTATCACCTTTCCTGGGTAATATACGCATATTAGACAGCCAATTAGAAGATGATTTTCCTTCCTCTTCATTTGAAGGAACTCATTTGTGACACATTAAAAAGGTAAGAGTTATGTCAGAGGGTACAACTACCACCGCTCAAGGGTTTATTTTACCAGGTGAATACTTAGTCAGCACCTGTTATGTAAATTAATATTGTATAGTCATCTAGCGCCCTCTATTGGTGAGTGACTATAAAAATGTACACTCATACACAAATGTTTATGTTCTGTTTCATGTATTTGTTTTCTTTCTTGTTTGTTTGTATAAGACCAGGCTCACACAAAGATATTTGCCTTGTTATAGTGTATGTTATACACATAAAAAAAGAACACAGCATGTTCTATTCTACTGCGTATTACGCTCGTAACAGCTCTATTGCTCTTATAGGTGCATTCAAAACACAGTGCATATGCAATCACTTTGCGTATGTACGGCATTTTTACGCATGTTGCTAGGAGAGATCAGAAGGAAATTGAAAAAAGAGAAGCCAGTGCAGGACAACGCACGGAAAATGCACTGTACATGCGCAGGGGTACATAAGTAACACAAAATACGCAGGGATATGCCAGTAAAACGCTGTCATTATTACGCAGTGTATCACCCTACGTTGGTGCGAACCAGGTCTTAGGCTGCTGTTACATCTGCGCTGGAACCTCCATTTACAGGTTCTGTCGCAGATCCAGCACAAAATACCGGAAGAAAAAGTCCTGAACACAGGACTATCTCGTCTGGTAAAATGCCGGATATCTGAGCAGAAACCAAACAGACCCCGTGATATTCAGTAGGGTCAGTTCAGTGCTAAGTCATAAGATGGATCCGTTCGGCCACGGCATCCCCCTTTACTACGCTCATAATGCAGCAGGTAAACAGAACTCCCTGACGCAGATGTGAAAGCAGACTAATTGATTTTTTGTGTCAAGTTGTATCAACTGTCAAATTGGGCATATGGCCAGGATAAGGGCAGCTTCACACAGGCGCAGGTGCAATTGGGCATACCTCAGCACAACGTATTTGTGCTATGAACAAGGCTGATTTACACGTGTATTGGCGCATTTTAATGTACTTTATGCGCACGCAGCCGACGAACGCCCGGATTTAAATGGCTATTTAGTCCAATAAGATCCGGATGTGTTCTTTCTTTTCACAGAATTGCGCAGCGTATTGTTAGTTTGTGCACGCATTGAGCATGCATATGCGCACCTCCCATAGACTTCTATGGGGAGCCTTGGTCTGCAAATGCACACAAAAATAGAGCATGACACTTTTTTTTTTTTCTGCGAACGCAAAAGGGTGGTAGGAGTGAACCCATTGAAATCAATGAGTTCTATTCTCTGCGTTTTGTGCACACAAATGTGAAGCTGCCCTAAGAAAAAGTTATTGCTGCAAACCATACTAATACTCTGAACTGAAGGGGTTGTATGGTTACTGTTTGAAATTTAAATGTCAGCCACAAATATGGTAAAATAACAAATCAAGCAGTACTTACCTGTCCTTGGCTCTGGCGATCCAGCTGGTCACTGTTGACAGCGGACGTCAAGTGACCGTTGCATACCAATCAGAGGCTACATCATCACCGTTTGGATCTTCTGGAATCATGTCGGCCAGGATGTGAGTGCTGATGCCAGGAGAACAGTGATCAGTAGGGGTCCCAGCTGTCAGACCCCCACCAATCAGGGGGAAAATGGGATAACTTGTTGAAACCAGAATACTCCTTTAAGAAGGCAAAATTGATAAACAAGATACTGGTCTAAAGGTGAACTTCCAGCTTAATTTTTTTTTTCAATGGTGCCAGCTTACCCCCTTGGTGACAGTTGATGTACGTAAGTCCGCTTCATACATGGCCGTTGGCTTTCTTTCAGGGCTCCCTCACACAGACGCTTTTTTACAGCGTTTAGTGCTGCCTTTTCAGCACAGCACAAAACGCTGCACAAGGCTCCCATTCCTTTCAATGGGGCTGCTCACACAAGCATCAAAACGCAGAGTCTCCAACACTGCGCTTTGACAGCGATGCATGTTCTATCTTTGGCCCTGCATCACCCATTGAAATGAATGGGCAGCAGTGTCAACGCAGAGGCCAGAATCATATTTACATTCTGGCTGGTAACTCTTTATATGCTGCTGTCAGTGCTGACTGTGACATTTAAATGGCCTTACAGTGGGAGGGGGTTCCCCCCGTCTCCTGAATGGTCCTCCCACAATGGGATTACAAAGTGCAGTTAAAGGCCTGATGGTTCTTTGCTATTAACTTTTTTTATCTTCAATAGCACCTCAAAATGACGCTTTATCTTTACCCCTGCCATTTCAAACCACTGAGCAAAAATCAGTATTTTAGCCCACTAGGACATAGAGACATTGTCACGGAACTGGGGTCCGGGTACTGGAAGTCCCTAAAGGCTACCTGGCCCTGCCTACTTGCCCCCCTGTGCTAGGCCCCAGGGCGATGGTCCCTATACTCACTAGGGAAACGGGGCAGGGGATCAGACTTACAAACAAATACAGAGACAAACAGACACAGAGGCAAGTCAGGAAGTCCGGATCGGCAACAGGAGAATACGCGGTACCAGGGATCAGGCAAGGTCAAAGTCAGGTCCAAAAGCAGAGGGTCACAACGGGAAATCAGATCAGAATACCGCAGGTGTAGCTTGGAGACAAACATACACTGGCAATGCTGGAAGGAAACAGGCACGTTTAAATGCTGTCAGAACTCCCGCCCCAGCAGCTGATAGGGGCGGGGAGCCTGCCAGCAGCCAGACCCAGACCTAAGGCAGCGAGTGCAGAGACCCAGACATCCAGCAGCGAGTGCAGGACATGCTATTCAGAATGTCATGGCAACGGGAATGGCATCACCGCATCCCCAGCAACCCGATTACCCAGGCGCCGCCCCCTGAGCACGAAAGCGTGCGCCTGGAGCCAGTGTCCGGGACCCCGGCGGCCAGGGGAGGTCACCAAGACCGAAGCTCCCCTGCGCCTCACCCGATCAGCTTGGGTGATAGGACCAGTGGTGCTGGCATAGAGACCCCGAGAGCCGGCGATCCTGACAGACATTTTTCACTCTAGTCTACTCCGAACCTCACGATATCAATAACATATGTAAAGCAACAAATAAATAAAGAAAAAAGAGAAATTAACTCTTTGGCTGAAAATAAGAATTTGATTATTTGCAATGCAGATAAAGGAGGCAGAGTATAATTACAACACTGCAAAACGTATAAAAAAAGAGGCCGCACAAATCTTGTCTGATACAGATTACTACACTTCTCTTTCCAGTGACCCAACCAGAAAAGCCGTTAGGTCATTCATTCAGCTCAGTACAACAGGATAATTATAGATAAGGAAGGAGATTTCCTAATTATAATAAATCCCTGTCTTCTGATCTTCTATCACCCCCCCAAAGTCCATAAAGATCAACCTAATCCATGCGGTAAGTCAATCTTTTTAGGTATCAATTCCATAACGAGTAATCTCTCACACTATGTAGATGCTATATTACAGTGTTATGTTCTAGCATTGGACTCTTATTTAAAAGGCAGTTTTTTCCTCATGACTACCCTCACAAATATTGAGTGGAAGCTCTCCACAGATTGGCCACACTTGACATTACATCTTTGTATTCAATGAAAAAAAGACTTTGGCAGCATCCAGGGTGCAAATTGAGATCCAAAATTTTATTCCCCCATCACAGAAAAACAGGCACCGTTTCAGCCATGTTGGCCTTTGTCAAGCTCACTCATAGTGGTGCACAATCACATATAAATAGTATCACAGTAAAACAATTAACAAATCTGTTGTAGCATTGGTTGCTTTCTATCACTGTAGGCATTCCAATCAGTGTCAGACATAATATTCAATATTTCTTTTTCAATCTGGTCGATCTGTTCGTGCAATTTTTCCACCTCCAATTGTAAAAATTCCACATTCAAGATCATAATGTCGAATGCAAACTTATTTACTATTTTTTCAAATTTTGCGCAAAAGATTTTTGCGAAGACGCCGACGCCAATTGCCTCCAAACCAGACCCGATTTGGTTTCTCATCAAGGGACTCTTGTTCAATAGATGAATCAAGTAAAAATGAATATGGGCAAGGTGGCCCTATGTTGCCTTCTTCCTCTGCTTCTTTTTTTAGGGCATGCAACACCGCCAGGCACCAAAAGGAAAGGAGTACCAGCCGGCGAATGCGGTGAGGTGGGAGGAAACACCACAGGACCAACAAGAAACCCTGGGACTATAATGACGAGAGCAACAAAACGATTGCCGCCACCGGACCCCAGGAAACAATGAACTCAGATTTAGTGGTAAATATTTCATCTAAAAATTTATCACCGATAGAGATAACAGCTTTATCAAAGGGATTGTCGTTTTGTCCCACTGTGACCATGGACTGGTTTGACCTTAACCTAGATTTACATCGTTTTTTTAGAAAGTTGAGGCTAAGAAATTTTTTTTCTGTACAAAATTCTGATGTGTGTACTGCTCCTGTTGCGCAGACCAACTCCCGTGGGGGCTTTTCCCTGGTGGATGTTGGTCTGCGCAACAAGAGTAATTTTCAACCTCCTACTTCTAACCATCACATAGAGGTGTTTGCGGATCAAGTATTAAGAGATGTTGAAAAACTGAGACATAAGACACTAAGGAGTCCAAGAGATAGACATAAAAATATGAACAAATCGGAAAGAGAGGCGATTAAAAATTTATCAACTGATAAAACCCTCGTCATAAAATCGGCGGATAAGGGGGGCGCGATTGTCATAATGGATGCCGCAA
Source organism: Eleutherodactylus coqui (assembly GCF_035609145.1). Lineage (NCBI taxonomy): Eukaryota > Metazoa > Chordata > Amphibia > Anura > Eleutherodactylidae > Eleutherodactylus > Eleutherodactylus coqui. The sequence goes on from NC_089838.1 coordinate 164,729,342, forward strand.
AATATGTTGATGAGATTCAAAAACAACTTATTAACACAGATGTATATGAGAAACTGTATTTTGACCCTACCATGAAATTCCAAACACAACTGAGGATAATGTACAATGAGGCACTTACAGAAGGCATTATAGATGAGGGGATGGTGAGATTCTTTGATATTACACATCCAATAATACCAACACTATACATATTGCCCAAAATACATAGAGATCTGTTAAATCCGCCAGGACGCCCCATAGTCTCAGGGTGCGATTCTATTTTCAGCAACATTGCAAAGTTCCTGGATAGGATATTAATCAAGTTTGCTGAAGGTGCCAGTTCGTATATTAAAGACACTACGGACTTTTTGTGTAAAATTGCCCCGATGTCGGTTACCAATGAAACTATATTGGCTTCATTGGATGTTACCGCGTTGTACACGTCCATTGTACATTCAAAAGGCTTGGTAGCGGTCAAAAATTTCTTGATGGATTCTGATTTGCGTCCGGAGTGTGCTCGCTTTGCCCTGTCGCTGCTGGAGTACATCCTCGTGAACAACTATTTTGTGTTCGCGGGGGTGTACTACCGGCAGTGGCAGGGTACGGCGATGGGCTCCAATATTGCGCCAAGTTACGCAAATACGTACATGAGCGCCTTTGAGGAGATGTTCGTCTATGTATCTGCCTACAGCCCTAATCTTAGGTGCTAGTGGCGGTACATAGACGACATCTTCCTCTTATGGGACGGCTCTTTGGATGAGTTAAAGGAATTTCATTCCTTTCTCAACTCCGTATGCCCCGAGCTCCAGTTCACTTTGTCTCATTCATATACAGAAATACAGTTTTTGGACACTCTTGTTATAAAGAGGGATAATAGGTTACGCACAGATCTCTTCACTAAAATTACTGACCGTAATAACCTATTGCAATTTGACAGCAATCATCCTCTCCCCACTATAAGATCACTACCGTGGAGCCAATTTCTTCGAGTGCGCCGTGTTGCACATGACGACACGGTAGACGTCAGATTACAGGAGATGACGAACAGGTTCTTACAGAGAGGTTACCCAGAACCCTTATTACAGGAGGCTAGAGATAAGATCAAACCTCTTGTACAGACAGCATTGTTGACAAAACCAAAAACAAAACGAGAGGTACAACGAATCCCATTTATTTCCACTTATAATAACATGTCACGGAAAATAAAGGGTATAATAAATAGACATTGGCCGCTGTTGACCTTGAGTAGTTCTATTGTTCCTGAGTTCTTGAATAAACCAATGATGGCCTATAGGAGAGGGAGGAACATTGGCGATCAACTTGTGCATTCTTTTTACGGCATAATAAACCATCAATACAACATACCTTGATGCCCATGAGAAAGGGCAATTTTCCATGCTTGGGGTGCTCTGTTTGTTGTAATTTACAAAAGGGAGATCATTTTTGTCATCCCCTTAATGGAAATACCTATTACATCAAAGATCGGTACTCTTGTGATTCATCATTCGTTGTCTACCTCATAACCTGTCCATGTGGACTGGGTTATGTAGGAGAAACCACCCTAGAGGTGAGGACACGGATGGTGAATCACAAGAGTACGATCAGAGCTAAAAATCTGACATTGCCGGTTTCACGGCACTTTACTGAACGGGGCCACTCAACCAGCCAGTTTAAATTCAGAATAATCGACCATGTTCCTCCCTCTCCTAGAGGCGGTAATCGCGCGCTACTCCTAAAAAAACGGGAGTTGCGCTGAATTTACGAGTTAGAAACAATGTCCCCAAAAGGATTAAACATGGAATATGCATATATGCCCCACCTCTAACAAAGAAACTTGAGACGCATTATAGGTAATGAGGTTTGTTTTTAATTATATGTTGGTGTTTTTTAAAAAAAAATACCCCACCTTTTCTTTTATCTTTACAGATAGACCAATAGACGGTTCCAGTCTCTCCCTCCTTGTGTTTTACACCTCGGGACACACGAAGAAGTTATACTATAACTGAAGAATTATGCATAATGAATCTCATAGTTTTGCAGGATATGCATTATGTGATGGTATTTATAATTGTGATATACATGTTATCTATTGGGATTATATGTGTTAATGTGAGAAACAACAATATGGATAATCTGATACACTCGCATGATATAGTGCCATATGATCATATCAAAGTTGGTGACTGTAAAATATTACATATATTCATTATAATATCACATGATGAGCACTACTGCATGATTGCGCATCTTGTATGATTTATGTGATAAATCTCATGATTGATACATTGAGACTATAAAATGATGGATAACCATTTGACACTATACATGATATTATTATGAGAGATGTTAGCATATGCCTTGATATCCTGCTACATTGGTTTTATGAGTATATATCACATATTATACGGCATCAGAATTTCATGACCATACACGAGTTAATGTACATAACAAACACTTCTGTGCATGGTTTATAATCTATTTGTAGCGGGATAACAACTGGTTAAACTATACATCTATTGAGGATATAATGATAGCATATGTATGTGATATTTGCATAATGCAAAAGGAACGTAATGCTTCCTTTGAAAGTGCAGGATCTCGGATGCATTTATTCACTGACTAAATTGTGCAGTCTGTTTAGAAATGCTGTTTTTTTTTATGCCAACTGAGCCACAGCATAGCGGTATGTTTATTGACATCATGTGGGCGTCACCCATGACGTAGTGGATGACGTTGCAATGGGACAACGCGATACCGGCGATCTTCTCACACATGCGTAGTAGAGGAAAGCAGATGCTGACAGTATACACTCATGTGATCACCATGGAGATGACAGCCTGGAGGAGGAGGGAGATGCTGGCACCTGAAATGATTGTATGCAAATGGACATCTGTGACTAGGAGGGGTTGCAAACTAGGTGGAGGGTTTTGATTTGTTAATTGTTTTACTGTGATACTATTTATATGTGATTGTGCACCACTATGAGTGAGCTTGACAAAGGCCAACATGGCCGAAACGGTGCCTGTTTTTCTGTGATGGGGGAATAAAATTTTGGATATCAATTTGCACCCTGGATGCTGCCAAAGTCTTTTTTTCATTGCTGCATGTGATTTGGTGAAAAGGATCCATTCACCTGTTTCTTTGGCTACTGCATGATCTATGCCCAGCCCTTGGAGGGATATACAATTTGTGCTGCTGGTGACCTGCTTTCTCTGGACATCTTTGTATTCAAATATTCCCCATGATATTGGTACCAACATCATAGCATCAATATTGGAGAAAGACCATACCGCATCCACAGAAAGAGAAAATCACTGATGGTATCAAATTCAGTTTGGAAAACAACTTTTTTTCATTTGACTCACAATTATTCAAACAGACTTAGGCCTCATGTCCACGGGCAAAAGAAGAATTAAAATCCGCAGCGGATTTTAACTCTTCTTCTGCCCGCGGATCCCCACCCCATAGGGATGCATTGACCACCCGTGGGTAGATAAATACCCGCGGATGGTCAATAAAAGGGATTTTAAAAAAATGGAGCATGAAAAAATCTGGACCATGCTCCATTTTAATGCGGGTCTCCCGCGGGGACGGCTCCCGCAGGCTTCTATTGAAGCCCATAGAAGCCGTCCGGATCCGCGGGAGACAAAAATCAGATTTTACTCACACGCTCCGTTTCTTCTCTTCGCCGCGGCGCTATCTTCTCTCAGTCACGGCCGAATTATTTTGCTTTGGGCCGGCGCATGCGCGGGGCACGTCACCGACGTCATCCTGCGCATCCGCCGGGCCGAAGAAAGAAGATCCGGCCGCGACGCAGAGAAGATGACGCGGCAGCGAAGCAAGGATCCGGAGCGTGCGGGAGGTAAGTTTATTCTTATTTTCAGCGCTCATGTCCGCGGGGCAGGAGGGACCCGCTGCAGATTCTCCTTGGAGAATCCGTAGCGGGCCTGATTTTCCCCGTGGACATGAGGCCTAAGGGTACAGCAATGGGCATGCATTTCACGTCAAGTTTTGTGAATGTATATTTAGGAGAATTTGTACTATCCCAACACCAGTGGTCACGAAATATCATTTTGTATAAACGATATATTGATGATTGGATCTTTAAATTAGAGAGATCATTTATTGAATTTCATGATTCTACCACATACTACAATAACAATGACTGTAACCTTACATTTACTGGCCATGGCTCTGATTTCTCCATTGATTACCTGGATCTAACTCTAAACTAGAAACACAAAAAAAACTATGATGAAAACATTTTCCAAAAAAGTTGATAGCAACAGCCTGCTACAAAAAGTGCCATTTAAAGAAATGGAAAAATTACAATTGGCCAATTTCACTGTCTTAGAAGAAATTGCACAAAAAAACGAAGACTTCCAAATGCAAATCTCTATTATAAACAGCAGATTAAAACAAAAAGGTTATTCGCACTCTGAATAATGAAGCCTATGAAAAGGCAAAAAATAGAATTACCTCAAGAAAATAAGAGCTACAGAACTATCTAAGTAATTTTCTTTGTAATTTTATTACCACATTCAACCCATCTCATTCTACTAGTAATTATTAGGAAATTATAGTACAAGTGTTTCTGGTGGCGCAATGCGCCACACAGCTGTGCTACATGATACATGCATTATGATCCCCACACATCACACACCGCTCTACTACATCCATGCTGACCCCACACATTACACACACAACACATTATACATACAGCTCAACTACATGCCACACACAGCTGTAGTACATCCATTTTGATTCCCACACATTACACACATGGTTCTGATACATTGTACATTCATTATGATTCCCACACATCACACAGCTCTACTACATGCATGCTGACCCAACACATCACACAGACAGCACACTACACACACAGCTCTGCTACATTATACATCCATTTACATCCATCCTGACCCCACACATGACACACATAGCTCTGCTACATCCTAATTCACATATATCACACACACAGCTCTGAATTACGTGATCACCTCTGGTCATGTAATTCCTGACTCCACCCACACATGTGATCACATGACGGTGACATCATCACAGGTTCTGGTAGTAGCTGCTGTCGGTTCATCCAGTATACAGTACTTTCTACCAAACTGCACAATGGCTCCTCCCGCAACAGTGACATCAGCACAGGTCCTTCAGCCCACCGGATCTCTTTTATCAAACTACACAATGGCTCCTCCCACATCAGTGACATCAATGCAGGTCCTTCAGCTCACCGTCTGTGTGGTGGCGGTAGGTCAGTGTTTTCTGTCAGGACCGCTGAGTTGTCTCTGAGATAATAATGGCTTAGTTTTATTCTCATTTTGTTATTTTTGTCCTTCCCTTTTCAAGGACCTGCAATGATGTCACCAGGGGCAGAGTATGAGAAGCATTCCCATATTAACTGACAAGTGGTCGTTAGCAGTTTGATTATTAGATTGACACTTAAAGGGGTTGTCCCGTGGCAGCAAGTGGGGTTGTACACTTCTGTATGGCCATATTAATGCACTTTGTAATATACATTGTGCATTAAATATGAGCCATACAGAAGTTATTCACTTACCTGCTCCATTGCTGGCGTCCCTGTCGCCATGGTGCCGTCTAATTTCAGCGTCTAATCTCCCGATTAGACGCACTTGCGCAGAAGGGTCTTCTCTCTTCTCTTCGGTCTCGGCACGAGCGGCGTTCTGGCTCCGCCCCCTTCTACGCATCATCGCGTAGCTTCGCCCCGTCACGTGTGCCGATTCCAGCCAATCAGGAGGCTGGAATCGGCAATGGACCGCACAGAGCCCACGGTGCACCATGGGAGAAGACCCGCGGTGCATCGTGGGTGAAGATCCCGGCGGCCATCTTGGCTGCAAAGAAGAAAGAAGCTGCAGAGACGGGATTCGGGTAAGTAAAATTTTTTTTTTATCACGTCCCTTGGGTTTGTCCCGCGCTGAACGGGGGGGTCTATGAAAAAAAAACAAAAACATTTCGGCGTGGGACAACCCCTTTAAGAAACAATGGGGCATACTTCTACAAAACCCCTTTTTATGAAACAATATCCCACTTAAACCAATGCACGTGTGCCATTTGCAAATAAACCCTACCACTGCCGCGGGCTTTAAAGCCATTTAACTTCCCCCCAAGAATCCACCACTTCTTTCCTTGGAGTACAGAGCATGATTATCCAGGAACATAATAATAATAATAATCTTTATTTGTATAGCGCCAACTTATTCCGCAGCGCTTTCAGGCATGGATAAATGTAAAACAATACAACAATTGCAACAATTATAATGTGAGATACATTGGGTTAGACACAAATGGGTTGAGGGTGGTACAGGAGGTGCAGGGGTTGGGGAACACAGGCAATAGGAAATTTCATGTACAGATCATTTATCAGAAGGCAAACAGGGTGGAGCACCATAGGGAGGGGCGAGGGACTAGGTCAGGAGATTTGGTATGCTTCCCTGAAGAGGTGCGTTTTTAAGGCACGTCTGAAATTTCGTGCATCGGGAATTGTCCGGATGCCTTGGGGTAGAGCATTCCAGAGGATGGGTGCTGCTCTGGTGAAGTCCTGTAGGCGAGCATGTGAGGTTCGTATTACAGGGGTGTTTAGTCTGAGTGTGTTAGCCGATCGGAGTGAGCGGGCTGGATGGTGTACTGACAGTAGGGAGGCGATGTATGGTGGCGCAGCGCCATGCAGAGCTTTGTGAGTGAGGTAGAGGAGTTTAAATTTAGTTCAGCAGGGGATGGGCAGCCAATGCAGCGACTGGCATAATGCAGAGGCGTCTGAATAACGACTGGATAGAAAAATGAGTCTAGCTGCTGCATTTAGTATGGATTGGAGTGGAGCGAGTCTAGTGCGGGGGAGGCCAATGAGTAGCGAGTTGCAGTAGTCAAGCCGGGAGTGTATGAGGGCAACCACGAGCGTCTTTAGCGTGTCTGTGGTTAGGAACGGACGTATTTTAGCAATATTTCTGAGGTGCATGTGGCATGTTTGGGCCAGAGATTGGATATGGGGGACAAAGGAGAGGTCAGAGTCCAGTGTGACCCCAAGGCATCGGGCATGCCGTCTGGGGGTTATGATGGTGCCAGACACTGGAATGGAGATGTTGAGGGGAGGTCGGTTAGAAGGTGGAAAGACAAGGAGGTCAGTTTTAGAGAGATTTAGTTTGAGAAAAAGGGAGGACATAGTGTTAGAGACAGCGGACAGACAGTCGGTGATATTTTGGAGGAATGGTCCAGAGATCTCACGAGAGGAGATGTATAGTTGGGTGTCATCAGCGTAGAGATGGTATTGGAGGCCAAATTTGTGGATGGTTTGTCCAATTGGGGCAGTATAGATAGAGAAAAGAAGGGGACCAAGGACCGAGCCCTTGGGTACACCGACAGCGAGAGGAAGTGGAGCAGAGATAGAACCAGCAAAGGAAACACTGAAAGAGCGGTCAGAGAGGTAGGAAGAGAACCAGGAGAGAGCAGTGTCCTTTAGACCAATAGAGCGGAGCATAGTGAGAAGGAGGTTATGGTCGACAGTGTCAAATGCAGCAGACAGGTCAAGGAGGATTAGTAGGGAGTAAT